>NW_024541634.1:0-17917 GCF_016758755.1 Suillus discolor
CCACCAAGTCTCCCAAGCACAGTCCTTTTGATCGTATACTCCCGCTTTTCTTCATTCGCAAGGTCCTCTTTATGATGTCTGTGGCAATCGTGCCAGGAAGTATAGCGTTGCAGCGTATGTTATACTTCCCAAGAGCGATAGCACAACTTTGCATCATCGACAAGATACCTGCCTTTGTCGGTGTGTAGTGACTACGCATTTTAAAAGGTTAAGTCTCGTTCATCGATGTATCAAGATACGAACCATTGGAATCCACCACCCACGAGCGCTGAAATGGAAGCCAGACCGATGATAGACCCGCCTTGGGGGACCTGGCTCTTCATTTGATTTGCCACCGCTGCACGAAACGCGATATCACCTTAGAATCATATTAATGTTACAGTCACGAGGGTACACACCTTGCACCACGTAAAAGGATCCATCCAAATTTACTTGTCGGGTACGTTCCCATATAGCATGGGGCATCGTCAAGAACTCAGCGAATGGACAAATTCCCGCATTACTGACGAGCACATCTGGTCTGAGCATTAGTTAAGATATATCTTGTTTTACAAGTCCTACCGATTCGTCCGAACGCTTCGACGCCTGCTTCGACGATCTATTTCGGATATTGTGAGAACTCGAACAGTTGGTCGTTTATAATCTAAACAGCGCACCTTTTGTGAAGTTTCCGAATTCGCGATATCACCGGGCACACCGACTACTTGACAGTGATTGTGAGTCGTCACATATATTTCTTCTTTCAAAGACTGAAGCTCCACTTCGGTTTCCTGGTCTCCAAAGTAATGCAATATTAAACCAATTGCTCCATGTTTGGCCGATTCGACCGCGCATGCTCCATCAGGGAAAACCTCCCGCGAAGATTTCATAAGATTTTCTGAAATTTTCTGACTTTCTGAAAATACATTAAAATATTCCAAGTCCCTCTACGGATGGGTGAAAATTTACAAAAATCCACATGAATACAACAAAATGATTATAATGTGATTAAATCAGGGTATATACTAGAATATCGCAAATCACAAGATATGAAAACGAGGAAATGAGACAAAAGTTGTAACGCAAAGTTCTTGTGCTATCAGGAATGCCCTAGTCGATACTCATCCCATCGAAATCGATTCGCGCAAATGCTGCTTTCAACTTGGCGGATGCAAAGTCAACCACATTGCTGCAGAAAGTTATGAGCAGCATGCAACAAAGATGCGAGACTAGCACATACCTAACAGCCTTGTATTTTCGAGCCATGAGAGAATGGTAAACATGCGGGCCCTTGGTGTAGATTCCGTTGAGCATTTCCATATTGTTGTCAAACATGCCGATGAGACTTTGCCCGAAATCACCACGCTCGCGACCTACATCAACAACGGACTTCAGATCAAGTAGGGAAGAAAAAATCTGGTAGAACACAGTGAGATAGCGCTTGAATAGTTAGAATACGACGCACCGCAGTAACCACAGCTGAGACCATGGCACTCGGGATCTCGGGTTCATCGTTGTCATCAAGCACAGAGACAAACCGATCCTTATACTTCTTCCCAACCTGGTCCTGACTCGTAAAAAAGGCTAACTGGCATACAGTGTTGATAGCGGGATGGTCAAATGGCTGACTCAAGATGGGATTGCCCTGTCATGTCCTAAAAGTCAAAGAGGATCAACATTTGCGATGAGCTAAACCGAACCTTGGTGTCAAACTTGTAAATGAAAGTCAGGAGATTGAGCAGGCGGTTGATCTTCTCGTCATCACCCGTCTTGACCCCATATGCACCAGGAACGACGCGATCCGAAATCTCCTTGAGTTTCTTGCGAATCAACCCAATACGCCCATCTGGCTAATCAGTAGCACCACTTGCATGAGAATTGTGGGTTGCGAAAGTATTGACAAGAAACTCACCACTCTGGTGAAAGCTTTCATGTAAGCTTGGTCTTGTTCCAAGCGCTGTAAGACTTCTTTATGCTCTGCTGATGATGCGGCTTCAAGTACTAAGTTGACCATCATGGTGTGGCGATGTTTCGGTCGTGGAAAGTAGCACTCAAATACCAGCTCTCGTTCGACAAGCTGAATGGCAGCATGAAGAATTACTTGGATATGAGGTTGTTGACTGAGGAGATTGATTGTGTTGTTGCCGTTCCACACAAGATGTGTTAACGTATTGGCCCTGCGGTGTTAGGAGACATAAAGATTCACTTCATCCATTAAAAAAAAACCTACTACCAACGCTCTCTGAGGTTTCAATTTCGGAAGGGGTGGCTGCTTGAGCAGAGTGTGCGGATGCCATTTCAACCTTCTTCTGCAGCCGTTTTGCTGCAGCTTTTTCTCCAGGTGTCACAGGAGCCTTTGGAGGCATGGTAAGTAAAATATAGTTGTAAGAAAAAGACTGACGAAATGAGTGTGAAGCAAGAAGCGAATTAAAAGAGGGAAATTTTGATGGGGGAAGACAACCTGTAACAAGTGGTTCGAATTGAAGAAGGTTCATGTTCCGCCCGCAAGCTAAACACTAAATCTACCTCGGCTACCTCGTTTCGTCACCACTCACCACTTAAGCACCAAAGCCAACATTTCCATCGCATCCTCGACAATGCACAGTATCAGAGGCAACATAAAATGTCGTCCATGTGGAAAAGAAGGCCTGACTGTGGCTGGATATCACCGCCATGCCACACAGTCTCGAAATCTGCAGTGTCTTCCGAAGTCGAATATCTTCCATGCGATTACCCCCGACGTATTGCACCAGCTATATCAAGGACTCGTGAAACACATGATTGCTTGGATCAAATCGGCTTTTGGAGAAGCAGAGATTGATGCCCGTTGCCGTCGACTCCCTCCAAACCATAATATTCGCATCTTCAACAAGGGCATCTCTAGTCTCGCAAGAGTCAGTGGTGCTGAGCACAATCAGATTTGCCGCTTTCTTCTGGGTGTTATTATCGACATTCCCCTTCCCAACAACATTTCAAGCGCTAAGCTTGTTCGAACTCTTCGCGGACTCCTCGACTTCCTGTACTTAGCACAGTATCCATGTCACTCAGCGGAGACACTGCAACTCCTTGATGAAGCTTTGACCCGTTTTCATGACAACAAAGACATATTTGTCACACTTGGCATCCGAACGCAGTTTAATCTTCCAAAGCTTCACTCCTACCGGCACTACCTCCATATGATTCAAGAGTATGGCACGACTGACAACTATAATACAGAATATACCGAACGACTTCATATCGACCTCGCCAAGGATGCATATCGTGCAACAAACCACAAGGACGAGTACAGTCAAATGACTCTGTGGCTTGAACGGCAGGAGAAGATTCTATGGCACGCCAGTTATGTTCATTGGCGCCTCGCTGGTGATCCATTGCCGCAATCGCGTCTACCGCCAGATATGCAGTATGCCAGGGAATACAAGATGACGAAACATCCATCTGTCAAGGCCGCTACCATCGACTCCCTTAGAGACGACTATGGTGCCTCTTTTTTTCGAGCTGCCCTTGCTCGTTATATTGTGCTTCACACTCGCCCAGACGCAACAACTCGAGCTCAGGTGGAACATGCCGCTGGACATGTATATATCCCCTTCGCCTCGCTTCCTATTTTCCATAAGGTCAGGTACAATGCGGTCGACTCCGCTGGCCATAAAGATGAAAGTGTTACCATTGATTCAGTTCACTGTCAGCCTGCACGAAGAGATAAGCGAGGGAATACCGTGCCAGGACGTTTCGATACAGTTCTTGTCAACTGTGGCAATGGGGGAGAGAAGAGTGTGGAAGGTCTGTATATCATTTGGTTGACTGTTTCAAGTCACTGATGAATCATACAAGGTTACCGTGTAGCCCAAGTGCGGGTTATATTTTCGATACCCGAGAAACATCACGCTAGCCTTTTTCCCTCCCATATCTTGATCCCTAAACATTTGGCCTACGTCGAGTGGTTTTCGCCATTCACCGGGACAAGCGAGAGAAATCATGGTATGCACAAGGTCTCGCGATCATACGAAAATGGGGAACAGCTAGTTAGTATAATATCTGTGAAAGATATTCGACGCAGTGTACATCTTATACCGAAATTTGGCCGCTCTGCGCCTCGGGATTGGACTAGCAGCAACGTTTTGGAACTGTGTAGAGACTTTTTTGTTAGCCCATTCACTGATCGTCACGCATACGCAACTATTTACTAGCTTTGTTGACAACTTTTGAAAATATTATGCGAATTTCGAGAAATTTTTGTCGCATTTGCAAAATTCCCGCGGGAGGTTTTCCCTGATGTCGGCCAATACCTCGAGACGATCCAGTTATGCACACGATCTTGTTCGCTAGCAAAGCCATAGTCAAACGACTCAAAGAATTTATCTCTTTATATACAGCGCCATCCGGAATTCCGGGCCCCATGAAGTACGGGTAGACGGTGTCGACCGGTCCGCGAACTGGGTCTTCTATCATCTTGTGCTCCTCATGACCTTTGCACAAGTTCATCACACCTCCTTTCGATATCTAAAATTTGGGAACGTGACTGGCCATTGGGACTGTTATTCGGCTACTGCTCCCCGCTTTGGGTTTATAAGGACCTATGATACTGGGAAATGGGTATTCTGCAAGCACACTCTCCCCTCCCGACTTAAATTTATCATGGGACAAGCCAAGATGTGTGTCTGATTATCTTAAAACGTCACGAGGATCTTAAAAGTTCTTTATTTTACAGCTACTATGACTCTGACGCCGACCTAGGTGTCCTGAGCAACAAGAAGATTGTGTTCCTCGGGCAAGTCCTTGAGTCCGCTAGTGTATTCGGACCCCGTTCATTTCATTTCTTAGCTTTGGAAATCAGGGGTCTGCACAAGCGCAGAACTTACGCGACAGTGGTATCCCCAATGATCAAATCCTGATTGCCAACCGGGTAGATTCGTATGCTGAGACTGCGAAAGCCAAAGGCTTTCACGTCGAACACGACTTTGCAACAGCTGCTGAAGTTGCAGATGGTATGCATGAATTTGTGCTGTTCAACTCTAACTAATTGCAGGAATCCCTAGTGCTTTTTATCCTGATACCAGACCAGGTTCAACCCCGCGTGTTCAATGAGCAATTCTCGCCTAAGTTGAAGAGTAATGCCACCATTGTTGTTGCTTCCGGGTACAATGTTTTCTTCAACTTGTTAAAATTCCAGCCAGGGCAGGATGTTGTTATGGTTGCGCCACGGTAAGTCGATAACTGTACCATTTTGTCGAGTTACACAATCCCTGGCTGTCGCTTTTTTACAGGATGATTGGCTCTTCAGTGCGCTCTCTCCACGAGAAGGGCCGTGGTTTCCCTTGCTTTGTTTCCGTCGAGCAAAATGGAACCGGCAAAGGCTTGGATGCAGCTCTTGCACTTTCCCGTGCCATTGGTGCAACCAAACAGGGAGCTATTGCTTCGTCAGTGCGGGAAGAGACTGTAATGGATCTCTTCGCTGAACAGGCTCTCTGGCCCAACATTATTATGATGTTCAGGTTTGAATACTACCAAATTTTCAAACGCCACCGTAAATGACATAGTTGCCGTTAGGGAAGCTTTCAATGTCCTAAAGGATGCTGGATGCTCGGACGAGGCCCTTTGCTACGAAATGTGAGTTTTCTCTCACAGACTTTATTTGTAATGAATTAATCCACTCCTAGGTGGATGTCGAAAGAACCTGCAGAGATCTTCGAGCGAGCCGCAGATGATGGTTTCGTCGCACAGGTAAGAAATATGTATGAAGTAAAATGATATATGTTACTGATGCGCGGTAAAAAAAACAATAGCTCAAGCACCACTCTACTGTCTCCCAGTATGGTCAACTGAGTGGTTCACTCAAGCTCGAAGGAGGAGCCATGCGGGAACACTTCAAGGACATCCTGTACAACCAGGCATGATTTTTCTTTTTTAATTTCCAAACCCTGCTGAATCCTCCCGTGCAGATATTGAGCGGCAAATTCTGTGAGGCTTTCAGCCAAATTGAGGATGATCTCGACAAGGAAGGTGATACGAACCCCCTGAATGAGCTGTATAAACGATCAGAGGAGATGGAGCTCGTCAAGGCTGAGAAGCGCGTCAGAGCAAGGTTGGCTGGGCTTTTATAGACAATTTTCATCGGCCAAGCACCTGGCCCTGTGTACTACCACATTTAAGTACTTACATGTATCGTGTCCTTTGTATATACACTGTCTATCCAAAAATCACATTTAAATTTGTGGCTGTGTTGCCACATGAAGTTTTCGCATGTTTGTTCCAAATCACTGCAAGCAACTCAAACACTGTCCACCACAAGCGAAATCCACCACCAAGCAATATGGATATAGACATATCCCCCAACCGAAAATCGTGCGTCGTCCACACTCATTGTTTTGTTTCAACTTACCTACAGATATCCTCATGAGGTCTCGCAACCATTCCACTGATACCCATCGCACGAAGCGGTCTCTTCGTTCTGGGTCGCATGAGCGAGACCGTGACCGTCGTGAAAAGCGCAGAGAAAGAGATTATGACGACAAACGACGACGTAGTCGTGACAGAGGAAGTGAACGAGATTACCGTGATCGCTCGCGCGAGAGGTCCCACAGGGACCGCGATCGTGAAAAAGACAAAGACAGGCGTCATCGTGACGACGATAGACGAGAGCGGGGAGACGTTTATCGCCGTGAACGTGATGTGGGAGACCGTGACAGGCGCCGCAAGAGGGATGAAACTGATGAACCCCCGGATGAACGCTTGAAGAAGAAGAGACACGATGACATGGACGAGTCTTCTGCTGGACTTCCGCCCAAGGACAGTCCACGAAGGGGTTATGACCGTAGAGATCGCTCACGTGAACGTAGGTATCGTGACCCACGAGACGAGTTCGATGACCCCCCTCGGTTCCGGAGGGAAAGGGATCCTGCACCCGACAAACGTCCTTCCATCAATGACACTTCAATTAACGAGGAGGAGCCAGACAAGGTCTCGTTAAGGATGAGTACCCCGCCAATCAAGTACGCTACTTTCGCATCACTGTGACTTATTACTCATAATATTCAGACGACCCTCACCTACTTACGAGGCTCAAGAAGACTACAATCCTGACGAACCTAAAGAAGACGATTCGGAAGCTCGGTCGGTCTTTGTTTCTCAGCTTGCCGCTCGTCTCACGGCGCGTGACCTTGGGTACTTTTTCGAGGATAAACTCGGTGAAGGCACAGTAATGGATTCTAGGATTGTCACGGACCGGCTGTCGCGCCGCTCTAAAGGGTGTGTTCCATCACTTCCTGATATTGTTCTTGAGATCCTCATGCCTTTTGGTAGTATTGGATACGTCGAGTTCCGGTCGATTGATTTGGTAGAGAAAGCTATGTCATTGAGCGGAACAGTCGTAATGGGTCTCCCTATCATGGTTCAATTGACTGAGTCAGAAAGGAATAGGCTTCATCCAGGAGACGGGTGAGTTTTGCAGGTGTGGCGTGTTTCTATTATCTAATAGTTCATCGAGGAACCTAAATCTTCCGCCTGGCGTTCATGCGCCTCATGGAGCTATGCAGTGAGCAAACTCCTCAGCTACTCGCTCCAAAGTTGTGACGTGTTGTTTTCCAGACTTTACGTTGGTTCCTTGCATTTCAACCTTACCGAATCCGATATCAAGCAGGTCTTTGAACCCTTCGGGGAATTGGAATTTGTCGATTTGCACAGGGACCCTATGACCGGGCGCAGCAAAGGTTACGCATTTGTGCAGTAAGTGAACGTTGTCTTGCCTTTTAAGCATCCGCTAAATTTAGCAGATATAAACGTGCCGAAGATGCCAGAATGGCTCTTGAACAGATGGAAGGTTTCGAGCTTGCTGGTAGAACGGTAGGGCATTCCAAATCGCAAACTCATAGATTGTCATTCAATTTCAGCTACAGCTGAGAGTCAATACAGTCCACGAAAAGGGCACTGTGCGATACGCCCAGCAGGATTCGTTGGACGAAGCTGGCGGTGCGTTTTGATCAACGTTTCAAATTGTTTACTAATACTTTTATAGGCGGTAATTTGAACGCGGCATCACGTCAAGCACTAATGCAGAAACTTGCTAGAATCGAGCCTGCTCCGAAGCCGCAGCTTGTGTATGTAAAATTCAATTGTACCGACGGTTTATCTTACACTTATTTGCAGCAACAAACCGAACATTCCACAAGCTATGCAGTCCCGTTCTGTCTTATTGAAGAATATGTTTGACCCAGAGGAGTGAGTTCACATTCAAGCAATCGATTTTCTTCTAACAAACTTTATTGTGCTATAGGGAAACTGAACGTGACTGGGATAAAGAGCTTGCCGACGATGTCAAAGGCGAGTGTGAAGAAAAATATGGCAGAGTAGAGGCCATCAAAGTCGAAAGGGAGACACAGGTTTGCATTCTATTCGCATTTAGCTCTTGATTCAGTTCTTGAACGTAACTGCAGGGTGAGATTTACGTCAAGTTCGACGCAATCGAATCCGCCAAGAAAGCTGTACAAGGTCTGAACGCTCGGTGGTTCGGTGGCAAACAGGTCTCTGCGGTATTTATCTCCGATGCGATAATGGCTGCACATCAATGAGCAATATCTCTACCGACTGCGGTCGCCACTCGACTGACCTTTTCTCGACTTATTCCATGCTAAAGTGATGACGGTTTGAAGATATTGATGCTTGTATGCTACAGGTCTCTATTGGCCGATTCGATTGGTATTCCCAAACTTATGCTGTGCATAGTCTTCCGGAGAAAAGATAACAAGCACAGGCAGGTTGATCGCCGATTCTTGTTCATCTCATGACGAGTTTCATTTTCTCAGAGAATTCTTTTCTTGCCGTAGATTCTCGTACTGTCTAAATCCAGTCATTGATTGCCTTTATCCTGGTGGTGAGCCTGACAAGCCTGCACTCCAGGAGCGTGGGATATCTTCAGAGTGGTCACCAGGTCATGGTATGCACAGGTACACAAGCCTCGGATGATTGGTCCAGATCTTGCGACAACGATATACAGCGATTTACATCGTTGGCGGTGCTTCGGAAAAACGGACTCCGTAAGTGCGAATGTGTCTCCTCCGCTATCTTGTGACACCATCCTGCAGCTCATGTGGTTTGGCGATATTTATGCCAGGTAGGACCTAACGGTCTAAGATAAGATGTCTGGTCACCTGAACAACTTACTCGGGATAGCACTTGTCCCTATATTATGTAGCTCGATATCAAGTTCATTATTCCAATCCCCTTGAATCTGTTTTCCTTTTGCCATTGATATTCAACATGTCTGTTCAAAAAATCAACAGCCCCGAAAGGCCGCTAGTACCTATGTACTGTATGAGCCCGAACGAGTTGATGATATGAAACTAACCAACGGGCCTCAGCGCATGCGGTGAAGATCCCGGGTCTTATCTTCTGTAGCGGGCAAACCCCTATGGACAGTACAGGCAACGTGGTCCCAGGAGACATCAAAGCCCACACTGCAAGTTCATCATGATGAACCCGTTACGTGTTGCCTGACACCCGAACTTTGCAGGCTCAATGCCTCTCTAACTTGACCGACGTATTGAATGCCGCTGGTTCGTCATGGGACAAGGTGGTGAAAGTGAACATTTACCTCAAGAGCATGGGCGACTACGCAGCTATGAACGAGGTGTATATCAAGGCTCGTCATAATCATTCCTTCTGAATGGGATTGGCTCATTGACAATATTTTTAGGCTCTCCCGGACCCTAAGCCGGCTCGTACATGTATCCAAGCTGGTGGACTGCCTTATGATGTGGACGTAGAGATCGAAGCGATTGCTGCAGTTTGATTATCATACTTGCAATTTTCCAAGAATTATGTTTAGGCTTGTCAACATGAGTTACTTACTGTTTGATTCCGAGGTGATAAGACTCTGTTCGAACAGGGGTAGCACACCAATAATATTCGCCTTGAGCAGTAGGAAAGACCTAGATGACAGTAGTACCTATAGCACAGGCTTGGACGAAAAAAGCGGCCACATCCTCGTTATCACATTCAGCCCAATTGGCCAACTTACTTAGTACAAAATACTCGCAACTCCATTGATTCATAATGTACCAAAGGCTTCGGCAAGGTTCTCGACAGCATCACTCACGAGCTCGCGACCGACACTCAAAACACTGAAGAGTGGATGAGAAGAACGTTAAATAAGAATGAACTCTTGTGACTTACCCTTATAGACAAAAGCCGGATAAACATGATCAGCTAATCAATTCGTATGATAACAATATGAGAAGCATACCATCCATAGCCCAAAATCTGATGCGGTTGCCTTCGCCATACACCTTGTGTGAGACTGGCACACCAACTTTCTTAAGTCGTTCGCCGTATGCCAGGCCTTCGTCTCTAAGAATGTCAAGTTCCATCACCGCGATCCAGGTCTTTGGAGATTTGGCTAGCAGTTCATCGGGCGCAAAGATTGGAGAGTTGTCCCACTCGGTCCTTTCTAACTCTTTTGGAATGTAGAAATTACGGAACCAGAGCATCCTCCCTGTATTGAGCCAGACTGTATTTGCGTTCTCCTTCCAAGATGGGTACCGATCGTCCGTGTGGAGAGCAGTGTTGTCGGTCACCGGAACAATGAGCTGTGCAAGCTTCAGATGGATAGGTGGTTTAAGCTCGGCAGCCTTCATGGAGATTATGGCAGCAAGATTACCGCCACTACATAAAGAGTGGTCAGTTCAATTTCGATACATTAGGTGATAATCACCTACGCAGATGAACCACCAATCGCCAGTCTCGTAGGATCGACTCCTAAGAGGGATTTTCCCTGCTCAAAGACCCATTGCAGCGTTTCAAATGAATCTTCCACTGCGGCGGGGTAAGGATGCTCTGGCGCAAGGCGATAGTCTGGTGATGCTACAACACACTTCGCTCCTACAAGCTAGCGATAAGCATACAATGCTTGATGTGTTTTGACACCTCATAATTTTACCTTTGCAGAGCCGAGAGCAGAAAGCGTTTTCTGAGCTAATGTTTCCGAGGGTCCATCCACCTTATAGCACTGCTTCAATGTCACTGAAATTGAAAAGTGCCTCAAACTCACCACCGTGGTACCAGACGTATGCAGGCCAGCCGTCAGGGGGAGGAGTGCCCTCCGGCGTAAAGACGCGTACCTTACAG
The DNA here is from genome assembly GCF_016758755.1 of Suillus discolor. Taxonomy (NCBI): domain Eukaryota; kingdom Fungi; phylum Basidiomycota; class Agaricomycetes; order Boletales; family Suillaceae; genus Suillus; species Suillus discolor. The sequence continues at coordinate 11,101 of NW_024541634.1, forward strand.
TGGGTCAAGTCATAGTCTTGAACACTGCCGACTGACAAGACCTCTGCGCTTCCTGGTACGGTGTCACCCTTACGGATGGCGGGATCCCAAGGTAGAGAGTGAGGGGGAACGAGATGAGCAACATATTTATTATGGAAGGCAACGTACTCGGGATCGAGACGAGGAAGGATGTCTGGGTCAATTGCTTGCGGAGCTGCCATTTCAACAACTGAAACAATAGATTCGAACTCGGAGGCTTCTTTCAAAGTGACAAACAGTTTTCCAGATCATCTTCTCTATGTAAAGGTTGGACGATTAACCTCGGTCAGAGCGGACCGATCTTGTAAGGTCACCAGGACATACGACGGAATTCCGTAGATATGAAGAACTGTTAATAGTATACACTAATCGTAAATACCGTCACGGCGGAGCTTGTAAAGCCTCCATTGAAAGCGAATGAAAAGTTTGCCACGTAATGTGCACAAATGATAGATACAAAAGGCAGTTGCAGCCACATCGTCACGAGGTGGACACGTTATAGATTTTGGAGAGAAGCAGCTTACATTGTACAGTTATAAGCAAATTCTATCGGCGGGTTATTGACAACCAACCTCCCCGCAAAGATCATGTCACCCATACTGCAGACTACCACGCCAATGCACTTTCTTAACCCCAATAAAGATGCATTAGTTGCTGATTTTGTGGGAAAACCACTCAATGCTTTGAGAACACCCGCCTTCATCGTGGACCGCGCGGTGTTCGCAGAGAACTGCAGGAAGATGCACGAGAATGCCAGAAACTGGGGAGCAACTTTTAGGGCACACTTGAAGACACACAAGGTAAGAGAGGTTAAGCACAGATGAAATTGACTGTGATGGCTTCCATCAGACAGTCGAAGGAACGAAATTGCAGCTAGTTTCGGATACCGGCAGAGCTTCCGCGGTCGTTGTATCGACACTCATGGAAGCTTGGGGAGTCGTGCAAGGTGGTCTCGTAGCGGACGGTACAGTCAAAGATGTCAGTCCAGAGGCATGTAAAATTGTTCCGACTCTCACTCATTTTTTAGATTCTGTACGGCCTTCCAGTTGGATTGAACAAGTTGGATGATCTGTCTGCTCTACATGCTGAGATGACAAAATACGGGGGAACCGTCCGTATTCTCTTAGATCATTTAGATCAAGTGAAATTTCTGGAAGAATACGAGAGGAAACAAGAGCACCCGAAGAAATGGTCTGCGTTTATCAAGATGAATGGCGGTCTAAAGTGTGTTCTCTGAATATCACTGATATATTACTCACAAACATAGGCGAGCCGGGATACTTCCAGAGCCCGTGTCTTTCAAGGCATTCATGCGGAGGGTGTTTGCATCTTCAGCAATTTCGGTGTTTGGATTTTACACCCACGCCGGATACTCGTATGGATCGACATCAGCGGAGGAAGCTACCTCGTATTTAACAGGGGAAGTGCGTCTTACCAATGACGCGGCGGCCATGGCCATGGAAGTTCTGGCAGAGTCAGATAGCAGAGAGGTCAACAATCAGCCATTCGTCCTGTCCGTGGGATCCACTCCGACTGCTCTCAGCGCAACCGCGGAAGCCAAGCTGAAGATGACATCCATACTCAATGGAACACTGGAGCTTCATACAGGTAAGCGAATTTCAACAAGAAGGGATTTGGCGTGGTATAAAGTGCTTCGTACAGGAAATTACACCATGCTCGATCTCCAGCAGCTACACACAACCTTGATCGGCCGTCCACAGATCTCCCAGAAGGTCTTGGTCACCGTCATTTCATACTACCCCGGAAGAGGAAGTGACGGGCAAGACGAGGCCATGTGCGATGCTGGTGCCATAGCTATGAGCAAAGACACGGGTCGTATTCCAGGTTTCGGGGAGGTCGTTGGCAAGTCATGGAAGTTGGGAAGAATTTCACAGGAGCATGGTATATTGGTGCAAGTTCCCCCAGACCTAGAGTCAGGTCGCACAGATCCTACGTTGAAGATCGGAGATACTATCGAGATTGTTGGGCAGCACGCTTGTTTGATAGCCGCTGCTCACCCGTGGTACTACATCGTCGATTCGGGTGAAGGAGGTGACAAAGTGGTTGACGTCTGGGTCCCATGGAAGGGCTGGTAGTTCTAGGACCCTGAAAGGGTACTGGTCCAACGATTTCTTATATCCACAGAACCGTTCCGTATGTGTGACTGTAGCGAGCGTGAATTGTCCACAGACAGCTAGGCATAACACATACCATTGGGAGGTCGAAAAAGAACAAACCTTAGAGAGCACAACTGTCACAAAAATGATTTACCTCTCGTCTTATGATCGCTCGGAGGTCGTGAATGTCCAGGAGTAAGTGAAGCAAAGGCCGATTTCTTCCTTTTCGTTGCTGCTTGAAATTATATGTATGGTCATGTAGCCGAAGACGACACAGTGGAAGACATTGGTAAGAGATAAATTTTATGTAGCAGCCATGAAATGAATATGATGTAAATCAGTTTGAATGTAAAGAAATGACGGATCCCGGCCGGTGGCTTGCCCGGAGGGCCGTGACAAATATATACTAGACTTAAACTCATGTATTATGTAATTGAAGATATAAGTTGAACGTCCATGTTGAGACCGTGCGAACTTTGTAAGCCTCTCTGCAGTTGGCGGAAGCTTCACGAATTGGCACCTAAACCGACACCCTATTCCTCACCCTATGGCGCTAGACGAGTATGATGTAGATGCTACGGAACTTTTTGGAAACTTACGGTTTGTTTTGGATGTTCTGTTGAATCAGATTCGTGCTCATCAACTTTCAGATTTCTTAATGAAGTACATTATCATCGGTGTGTTGCGCTTACCGGGAACGGTTATTTTGGAGCAAGACTCATTGCACTTGCAGGAGAGGCAGGGACAGGCAAATCATGTTTGTTGCAACCACTTTACCCACAACGCATGTTTGTCGTCTGTTTCTCTATGGGGTGTCAGTCTCAGGCCTCCTCACAGTCAAGGACCACTCTCAACATACCATCGGAGTAGAGTTCTCTAGTAAAACAGTAACGTTAGGGGAGAAGAGGATAAAGCTTCAAGTAAGCTATGTCTTTCAGTGACTCCGCATCCCCTTCACAGTTTCCACAGCTATGGGACACTGCCGGTCAGGAGCGCTTTCGGTTCGTCGTGCTTGCGATGCGACTTGCTCCAATTCTGACTGCAGTACGGGGGAACAGATCAGTAACGCGTAGCTACTACCGTGGTGCGGCTGGGCGTAATTCTTGTATACGATTACACGAAGTTGGTGTATTCGTTTCTTATTCGCTGCCACGATCCTCATAGTTTTTACTGACAGCCGCGATTCTTTTTTGAATATGTCCCAGTGGCTCACTGATGCCAGAGCTTTAGCAAGCCCGCATTTAGTTGCAGTCCTGGTTGGAAATAAGTCGGACAGGGAGGAGGACCGTGAAGTGGAGTGGGCTGAAGCTAGTAGATGGGCAGCGCAGAATGGTAATCCATCGTTCCTCTGGCCTTCCATATATTGACGCTGTCAAAAGATGTTCACTTTCTCGAGGCTTCTTCATTAAGTGGCGACAACATCGAAGCTCCATTTCTACTTGCTGCAAGGTCTATCCTGCTTTCAATAGAGTCAGGAATCTTAGATCCCGAGAAACCCGGGAAGCGGTGTCAGCTATGGGGACCGTGCCCTCGAAGAGTGACCAGTTCTAGCCATCTTAGCTTTGGCAGTCTTAGTGGAGCTCGAAGGCGACGCTCGGATAGGCTCCGATTCAAAAATTGGGCACCCTCGGGCAAATGTTGTTAAGTATCGATAATGGACTGTTCGGGTTAGAGTGCCACTTTTGTCAAGCTCGTTCCCTGCGTATGTGGTCGTACGCCTGGTGCTATCTCTTTGGGATACCAGTCTTTTGTTATGTTTTCGATCACATATTCTAATACTCAAACGCTGTACATCATTTCACCCTTGCGTTTTTAACTGATTCACAGCATCTAATATGTAATGGTGGATGCTTCATATCTCCCTCTATTCCCATATTATTCATCATCATTGTTGTTATCTCATCGTCATGGATAGTTATATGTTTCACGCGTAGAAGGTTCGTTATCAATGTGATATAGTATCCCCAACACCATGTGAGGCTCTATAGCATGCAACCGTGACTTTGTCCACAAATACCCACTAAAGACCTACGAAGATTTGTCGGAGGGGGTTGTCTCGTCAGCGGCATATTTGACACATGGACCGCTGCGTCAGTAATTATTCTGTACCCGATACCCACCATTTGCAACTTGAATGTAGGGTGAGCACGTGAGATTCTTGAGTAGCTTGTGCGTCTGATGTGGACTCGGAAGCTTTCAGCTAGAATATTGGAATCCGGGCCGAATTTCAGGCCCGTCATGCCGCAGTGGCTGCCAGAGCGGAGTCACGGCTCCTCTCGAATCTTTGATTCCGAGTCATGAGCAAGTACTGTGCCCGGCTGAGATATGGAATAGGTGAGCACTTATGGTTACTCACCAGGGTATGTGATATACTTACAGTCGCTGGTTCCTTTGGATGAATCTTGAATACACATCGGCGTTCCACTCTCCTTCAAAGTTGAAAGACAGACTTTCAACGATTCTATGCCAATAATGATCGTTTGGAGATGATTCCGATCACTGCGTTAAATATCGATTATTCCTGCGAGGTTATGCGAGAGGATCTCGAGGACTACTAAGTGCCAGTGGAGTCGGCCTGCACGCCTCAAATCCTCGACTTGATCCAGGACGTAATTTTTTTCATAGCATGCGCAGCAGCGACAGTCACAGCGTTTCAGCAGACCGGTACACAGATGGGGTATCAGTCAACTACGACCTTTAATTACATTACAAAACTTAGTGGTTTCGAGTTTTACTGATGGTTTCAAATCCTACCCCCAGTTGGTGGCTAGCCATCAAGCAGGGGTAATTTCTCAAACTAACTTTGACTGCTGTTTCGCAGTTACTCCCTCTGCTATGGTGATGTACCCTTATAGTGAGTAAGATACGTAGGATTCAGGAACCGCTAACATCCTTATTGCCAGCATTAACATTTGGATAAGAGGTAGGTCGATCCCACCACTGGAGCAGCCATCTCGCTGAACGATTTTGTAGGTTGAACTGGTCTGAGCAAGCAGAGTCATGCATCAGCAGAACAACGTAAACTATAATTCATCTGTGGCAGGGACAACGCCGGTCCCTCATAACCGTTATGTATCTGGGTATTTGTAGCCTAATTGCGCACGTTATAAATATGGTTTGCAAGTTATGCTAACTTGACAGTATCCTGCTAGGCGTGCTATCTTGGAATATCATATTCTGTGTATGTATGTTTGAAAGGCTAAGCAATCGATTTGCTAATCAGCCATATCTCACAATCAGCCCATCAGTATATCGGGTAGATCTCCTTGTGGCATGCTCCACGTTTCTACTGACCGGCTGCATACATTAAATGTCCCCACGATCTTTGTGACATATGTCGTGAGTTCCCTCCACCAATGCCCGCCATTTATGCCCAACTGAATTGTCAGGCAAGATAATGACCATCATACGAAATTGGATGAATATCGTTGTATTTGCAGTGAGTTATGACGCGACACCTCGGTCATTGTGACTTAATTGAAACATCATGCAAGTCATCATGATCCTTCGGCACATCAGGGATTCACAAAAATGCTGACCTTTCTCGTTCTTGTCTTCTTGGCTGTCAAGATTGCCACCGGAGTGATCACCGCGATATCAATTATTCACATCTCAAAGGGTAAGCTTCATTCACGGATGAAAGACTTCGGTGCATCAGATTCATCGACGAGCTCAGCAGAAGTACTCATTCTGTCCGGTACCTATCAGACCGATAACTATAACCTTTGAGGAGGATGATCTATATCTGTTTTCTATGACTTCGATGCTCACAACTGCATGGGAGGTCCTCACTGTCTCACAGTTTGGATTGCTGTCAAAAACACTTTCGTAAAATGCAACGACTATCGAAAGGGTGGATTATCGGGGACTGTTTCATGGCGTTGATGAAGAGTCACATAGTTTACTTTGCAAGGTGAGCTCAAATGTAAATGTGGTTCTCTTTTTCTGCTGAAGTTCCGCGGATACTAGCTTTGGTTCTTGCATCCATCTCATTTATTTGTCTCCAATACTGTCAGCGGTATGCCGATCTGTCACTGACTCCTGCAACATGTATAACTGACTACAGTCCATCATTCTATAGGACTTAAATTCCATGGAAGATCGTGTTTCTTTTGGCGTTCTTTTACGTTCATCCACATTTTTGTGCTGGGATCATCACATCCGATCCTTAGCGTTCGACACACGCTAGGCTCGTGGCCGACTCCGATGCGGAAACCACCGTGAGTTCAGCTGTTTTTTTGGAGATGCCTGCTGTGTCAACTAGCAGTAGTGTGTAGCACGAGAATGCTCGAAGTGGTTAACACTTTTCCGGGTACCGTTTGCAGGGAACGGGACAATTTAGCTTCATCGTGTACTCACACCTATGGTTGCCGGTGTCCGCAGGCTACGACTAAGTTGTCAATAATACCGTAACGATAGCCGCCGTCGGATCACTGCTAGTCTACTATTCATCTGGCCTCCATATGCCAATCAGGAGCGCTTCTGCCGGTCTTGCACAGCGATTTCAATTTTAGTGGAAATGTAGATGGAAAATTTGGCAGACTACGTTGCACGCTGGCTTGTATCGTGGTAAAAGTAACTTTGGCCCGGGTGCGCTGCATTCTTACCTTACCACAGATGCCGTCTATTCGCATGAGTGCTGAATTTGATTTCAGAACCCTTTCTCCTACTCAAGTTTCAAT
>NW_024541635.1:0-17902 GCF_016758755.1 Suillus discolor
TCTTTGTTGTCCAAAGGCTCTTCACTGATGACTTTGGCGGCAGGCATAGCAAGTAAAAAGCTTCAGATTCTGTCTGACTCGGATGATCGCAGGCCCGACGATAGATGACGGTGGATGTGACCGTACAAGTCTAACGGAGAACATATGGATGTCCCCTTTATAATCATCAACCTTTCAAAATTCAACCGTAATCGAATAGCCTAGCTGTTAGCTAGCTATTTCCTAGTTATTTCTTTGCGCATGGATTGCAACTCACCGAAAGGCCACCATTACATAATATTCTGCATACTACTTGATTAGACAATGGTCATTTACGACCGTGTTCACTAGCGCTCAAGCGCTCACTGCTCACTGTTCCGTGTTACATGCATCGATACTTTTTGAATGTCTGCTTCCAACACTCATGACACGTCTACATTGTTGTTGAAGATATCATCTCTGCAGGCCGAACTTTCACACCTCCAACACCGGTATGATGCCCTACTTGCCGCCAAAGAGCGTGCCGCCGAGAGGTACAAGACCGACTACAAAAAGTGGCGAACTGTCAAGCAGTGGCTTTGCAAGAGTTCCGATTGTGGCAAGGAGGTGCATCCGTTACTGAAGGATAGTAACTATGATGTCTATCGGAGAGCCTCTAGTATCGACAAACGACGCAAATTTGAAGAAATAGGTCCGGACTTGAGTGCGTTTGACGAGGAGGAGAAGCAAACGTCCAAGACGTGTACGTACACAGGCTTTCACGCGTCTTTATACTCAACTGATGTTACATTAGCTTCTGATGCTATGGGCGGGCAGCAGGAGGTACCATCAACTCTCCACGCTTCGCGTAGAGAAACGACAATCTCAACGCAAGTTGGGATGCGGTCTGCCACTCCGTTCAAACCCCCGTTCCCGATACACGAACACTCTACTGACGAAGAACTAGCAGCCGGTGCGTGCCTATCAAACCACATACTTTGGCAACTTCACCAATCTTGATGCAGGCACGTCTGTCTTACAGAGTACCACCTTGCGTCGAGATCCACCCAAGAGACGCGGGAGATATGCCCAGGCTACGTAAGTCCCCGCAAGACCATGCTTGCTGCTCACTGACTCCCTGATTTCAAACCAACAGTGATGCGACCACTATCAATTCACGCTTCACTATAAGCAAAGAACGCAATCACGGCGTGGACTTTCAGTACGATGAAGTGGTCAAGAGCCGCGAGGGGCGAAAACAGATGCTTGCTGACGATTGTGAATGTTGTCGTAGTGTGCGTGTCTCATTTCTCGAAACATCGTTACTCAATCTCCATGCGTCCTAAATAGTACTATGAAGGCGTTGGACCACTGCCCAAACCTCTCCAGAAACCACTTTGGCGTTCACCCTCTTCAACACCTACTAAGAAACGTCGATTATCCTTTGACAGCCTCTCAGACTGTAAGGAAAACCGCGAAGGTATCGAACACCACAAGAAAGAGATATCACGACATCGGCACCATTGGTATCGTGCCAAGACACCACCCGGCTACTGGGACATCGGTTTCCCTGACACGCAAGAGACAAGCGACATCAACCGACGTGCCGCAGAGATGTATGCACAGAAATTGGTAGAGGTTGAAAACGAAGCACGGTATGCTAACATCCATATTCTCCAGACTTCTCTGAACTGATGCCATCGCGTAGGAGTGGCAAGGGAAGATATGTCGAACGGATAGCATGAGTATATAATATTCCTGGCAGGGCCATCAGGTGATATCATAGATATTTGTCCTCGGGACGATACGAAGAACTTGACCCGATATCACATCACGCAAGGCGGAATGGATCACAATATCTTCCTCATAGTTCAACTGCCTTCCATGTTAGGATTTAATTCTGTCGACGACATCAGGGAGGCACACCAATTAAGCATCGCGATCACAAGAAAGTATGACTGACCCCAAAACCTCAAACGTCTACGCAATCGCCCTTGGTTCCACTCATAGAAGGTTACCTAGGTTTTCCCGTCAGTCCGCACATCAACTAGTGCTATCGTATTTCCAGCTGTAGATCCTTGACCCTCAGCATCATCGTATACTGACCATGACACACGTTTATCCTGCATTTCTTGGACTTTACTAGGGGTCGGCGTTGCCGACTATTTACCTTGTTCCGGCTTCCACAGAGTTTTCTCGTCCCCAATTTTATTTCTGCATAGTCTAATACTACTACAGTCTTCAAACGCGCTAGCGACACTACTTCAAGATACAAGTACAATTATCGGTGACCTATGTCTTTTTAGGCTTTCGAACCACTTGCTTCAGTCTCACGGTGAATCTTTTTCTTCTTTGGTTGTTCTTGGTTGTCATTGACTTGCGGGCGTTTGTAGTTAATGTTGTGATGGACCGCACCGAGTCTCAGGATTGTTACGCGTTCCACGGTCGCTTGGAAAGTATCATGATCTTGGATTTTCCAATGACGCACATTCTGTGATGGAACCATTGAGAGCGGTATTGGTGTGCATGGGTTGGATAAGGTTGTCTTTGTAGAAGATGGGGAGCGCTTTTGGTTGAAAATTGTATTTACAAAGCGTGAGTTGCTACAATGGAAGGTGACTGTATATATCACTCCATTACCTTGCGCAATGCGGAGCAAGGTCTATCACGATGGAGCGTAAAAATGTTGTGGCAAACAGCCCAATACATGCACGTGATTTATGACGCGTGTATACCTCGCAAAACATGCCAACCTTCGAGATCAGTAATCATTGTGTCATTGGATTCAATGTACACATGATTACCACCGTGGATTTGATGTTCTTTTTTAGATGATATGTAACGATACGCACTGAAAATGAAAGCACACTGGTTGTCGGAAGTTGTCATGAGTTCAAACATACTGGGATGTATGATGGCCCAGAGGAGACAATAATAAATTGAATCATTTTTGTATAAAATATCTACATGCCAAAAGTCGTGTTATGTTCGAAAATCTCTGGATGATAAAAATTAAGTCTCGACCGCTAGAACAATGTAGGTGGGAGTGGTGGGTAACACAAAAAACACTCTGGCGAGACGACGAGAGGAGGTCAGAAAGAGATTAATCGTGTAATATAAAACTACAGGCAACCTACCTGGCGAGACGACGAGAGGAGGTCAGAAAGAGATGAGAGCCCCTTACAATCGTTACCCGCCAGGCGAACCTCAAACTCCGCTATAGGAGAGGAGGAGTTTGAAAGACGATCGGGAGTGTTGCCCGACGAAAAACAGGCCTAAAAAGAATACATGTGGCTGCGCGACCATAGTAGGGCTTAAGCCAGCGCACACGCAGGCCCATGAAGTAGAGGACGAGTCTTATTCAAGACTCGAAGTTCCGCGACAGACACGCAACCGCTTGTCGGCCAATTAGCTTCGTATAACTTATATTAAACCCAACTAATTGGCCTGTGCAGAAGGCAGAGGAAGCGCGGAGATAACCGGTGCAAACGCGATGAAGGTACAACAATTCAGATGGTGAGTCTGAACAATGTTGGGTCTTGCAGAACCTAGCTGCTATTCGACCCTAAAGGGTTTCTGGACCAGGCTCAAGGCTCAGAGAAGAGGAAATATGATAGAAACTTGCTGAATACTCAGACTCATAGTAGAACTGGTGAAAAGGTAACTTCATTATGTAAGCTACAAAGTGCCAACATAAGGTAAGGTAAAGACAGTCTCTCCAAGCCTAGCCAGAAATGAATCCCTACAGCGACTCCCTGCAGACGACAGGGAGTCCTATGGAGATTTTAACTAGTAATACATGAATAGTGAGCCTAGCCAAAACCTGCGAGAAAAATGGAACGCTCCGACAACTAGCAGGATAATAATAATACATAACGATAGGAAAAGACCAAGAGAAAGAAATTAAGTCTCGACCGCTATACACTATAAATAAGGGAGGGATGGGAGGGAAAGAAAAATAAATGATTGTGGAAAAATAAATAAATAAATATTGAGCGAAGCGATGAAAGAGACACACCAAAAAATCAATTTCCCGGTCCATTGTGAATAGCATGCCCACCAAACAGCAGGGCTTGCAGCAAAACAGGGTTCTTCCGAACATAGCGTTCCCATGTATCTGAACGCCAGCACCCAATCCACTGAATGCTGGAGGGTGAGACACCAGCAGCGGCCAGAGAAGTCGCACCACCAGCGCGCAATGAATGTCCCGCTGAAGGTACAACAATTCAGATGGTGAGTCTGAACAATGTTGGGTCTTGCAGAACCTAGCTGCTATTCGACCCTAAAGGGTTTCTGGACCAGGCTCAAGGCTCAGAGAAGAGGAAATATGATAGAAACTTGCTGAATACTCAGACTCATAGTAGAACTGGTGAAAGGGTAACTTGATTATGTAAGCTACAAAAGTGCAAACATAACACTAAGGTAAAAACAGTCTCTGCAAGCCCAGCCAGAAATGAATCCCTACACCGCGATGGACACATCAAAAAATACGCGCAAATGGCGCATAAACCATACCCGCGAGGGAGGTTTACCATTGTTACGCAACCAAAGGAAAGGTTGCAGTGGGAATTTGAGATCCCGAATGGCCAGGTAAGCCGCGAAATTTTGTAGAGGGTCAACGGGGCCCTCACACCGTTGAATGAGACCTTCATTTCCTTCGAAATGAACATCCACTTTATCACAAGGCAGAAGAAACGAAAAATAATCAGCATTTAAACGAACTGAGTGACGCAGAGACAACTTCGCATAATCACGAAGTTCCAGTTGGTCCGGCCACACCAATTCCCCTAAACGCATGAGGCCAAAGAAACCACATAAGAGTTGAGACAGCCAGAGGATGTCGTCATACGACAAAGGACGAGGCATGGTAGAGGCCATGCGAACAAGGTCGTCCTGCAATAGAGGATGTTTCCGATTTGCAGGATGCCCAAACTGACGCGTGGATCCCTGCAAAGAGCGTTTGACAAGTTGAGATTGACGGATTTGACGAATGGAAGGGAAATAAGGTTCCAATTGACTGACAATTCCCGACAAATAGCATTCAACAGACCGAGGTTGTATGTGTTGGCACATGTAGACCACGTAGAATGATAACGTATCAGCGTTGGGCTCCACAGCAAAACGATGAGTCGCGCAGAAGGACAAATAAGAGTTGAGATGAGACGAGTAGGCTCGGGAAGTTGCAGGATCAAGAGCAAAACCGAGGGAGATAGAACGCTCAAGAATGAGACGCTCTAGAGACCAGGCCTCCCGGAGTGGCTGCCTGGCATTAGTGGACTGAGTGATCATTTTTTCGATGCCCCCAGCGCATTCCAAGGGGGTTGAAAAGGTGAGATGATTAAGCCCGGAGATACCTGATAAGCTTCATCATTCTTCCAGCGCGAAAGGCAATCAGCAACGGTGTTGTGTATCCCCGCGACGTGAAACACACGTAGGTCCACATGCGAAGCCAGGATAGCGTCCATAGCGACCAACAATAACCAATTATACGGAGGAAGTGCAGCGAGGGTGTTAAACATGGCGACCAAGTTCATGTTGTCCGTAAACACTGCTAGACGGTCGTAAGAATGAAGCTGGTCAACCGCATTAAGAATAGCGGCAGTGATGGCTAGAGCTTCGAAGAAGAATATGGTGCCGGAAGGACATCCTTCAGGTAGGCGAGACTGAAAACCAAGGTTCAAAGAAGGGAACCAAAATCCCATTCCGTCCCCAGAGGCATCAGTATAAACGGTTAACGTAGCCTGGGACATATGATGAAAGTCCCAGGCAAGAGAGCGTATGAAATAAATTCCATCCGACGTAAGGAGATGATTGATGACCCACGTAAGCTCTCGAACGACATCTCTGTTCACCCAGATTAAGGCTCTCTGCTCCAGTTTGCCTGCCGTTTTGGCATATACTGCTGAAAGGCCAGGACGTAACAAAGGATAAACATTCAGCACCCAATTGAGATGTCCTGCAAGACGTTGAAAGTCTCGCAGGGACCGGCGAGTGCCTTGAATGGCAAAACCACGAAGATTGTCGATGAGATCTGAACAAGATTGATCCGACATCCTCACGCGCATGAGGTTGGGGTCGACATCGAAACCAATGATAGGTAGCTCTACTCCGAAGACTTGCTTCCGTTCTTCGTGAGGAATTCCAAGATGGTCCCAGAGATGAAGCAGCTTGCAAAGATTACGAGGTAACACCTTATGGTAAGGCGCATACAGTTCCATTTCCTCCTTTCGTTGGAAGGAAAATGAATCGTCGACGTAGATATAGATGTAGAAGATGAGTATTTTAACGATGGTGATCCAGATCACGAGAGCCATGAAGGCATGATAGATTTGTTGGGAAGCGCGTCCACCGAAGACATTATGACAATCGACGAACCGCTTATTCTCCCAGGTGACAACTTGCTTTATCTGCCACAGCGGATGCATTGGCATGTGATGATACGCTTCGGAGACATCAGCCTTCCAAAGCTGCAAGTCTCCACCTAAATGAGACCGACGATAATGTCGGAGACCATTCCCAAGATGGTGAACATTGTCCAGAGTCACCCCAGCAATGTCATCCTGAGATATCATCAAATTGAGGGCATACGATCCAGCACTGTGATCAGTAACCAAGCGGAACTTGCTAGTCCCAGGCTTAGGCACAGCGTGAACCGGCATACTATACATCCCCGGCAAAAGATCAGGTCCAAACTCTTCCGAATAACGTCCAAGAGCGACTTCTTTATCGATTTGAGATTTAACAAACTCTTTTTCAGCATCAGACTTGAGAGGACGAGAGGAGTTGTCGAAAGTCAAGGGCCATTCTCCATAATGTGTGTCGGCGAAAGGCCAGAAAACCTTCACAAAGACCAAGACAAACAGAATTAACAAAAGCAGGATTGGGATGATCCGAAAGCAAGGACTCAAACTCCTCGATGTTGATACAGGTAGAAACACGAAATAGATGAGGAAAATCTGAGATGGTACGAAGCGCTGAAAGATTCTTGAATTCTTGTTTTGGAGGTTGAGGTAACGGTTTTGCAGTTTCTGTCCACGTGGCAGTCGGACTTCGAGGATGAGAACGATCATTCCATGTATTCTTTCTCCTATGGCTAGGAGCTGCCGCAATAAGACTATTTTGATCCTTCACTGCTCTTACCGAGCCACGGACAGTCAGTTTTCTTGTGGGCTCCGCGACAACCTTTTCGGTCACAGCAATGGGCAAAGAAACATTCCGAAGAGGACTTGGGACACGTCCCTCTGTTCCACTTATGACAAGGGTCTTGTCTTGTTCCTCCCCTGCTTGACCGATCTGACTTCCCTCCTCCGCTAGAGTTTGATTCAGTGAAATTGGGACCCACGCCAAAGGAGGACAAGAAAGTGTATTGGAGTTCCCCAAATGCGGAATGATCAGTGAGGCGTAAGTGTCGTTGGAGTGACACCAAGGTGCAGACTGCTTTGTCGTACTCAATGACACGGTGATGTCGTGAGCTTTCGAAAGCGTGAAAGAGTCCCGACATGTGAGCGTTCCAACTGGTGTACTCTTCCCAACATTGTGGAAAGACGAAGGTGAGGGCGTTAATGTACTTGGTGAAGGCGATGTTATGATCTGAGGCAGAGTGGATTCTGACCGAAGACTTGTTGGCCCGAAATGAGAGCTCAACTTTGTCGTCGATGATGTGGGTCTGCTTAGGTTCAAGGTCTGTTGAATGGGCGGCTTCAAGGACCTTTCCCAAGTCGACAACTTTCCATTGGACGATATTGAGCCACTGTTCCGGAGGGAATGGTGGACATCCAGGTGTGGATAAGATGTCCTGAACGACTGCTTTGGGGTCAACTGCGAATCGTTCAAGTTGGTCGAAGGTCTGCTTGATATCCGGCGCCAAAGAGGCAATGGCAGTGACACGCTTTTCGTGCCATGGAAATTTAGAGGTGTCAAGGTGTCCTCGAGATCGTTTGATTCGAGGTTCATCCTCGTCAGAAGACTCGGAGTCTGCTCGCTCCTTTCTGACCCTATTTTCATCTTCTTGAATCTCTTCTCTTGGTGGTAGGTCTCACTCTTCTGCTTCTTGAGGAGACGTTCCCCTAATTTGATTTCCTCGTTCGGCAGCCTTCCCATTCGCTCTATCAATGGAGTCGAGCATGTCGACGTATACTGCAAGGGCTTCAGGGAGGCTTCCTCCGATTCTGATACTGGATGATTCAAGGAGGACTTGATGTAGGGCAAGGATGGTGTCTGCCTTTGCATTCTCTCGTCGACGATATTGCTCGACAAGTTCATTACACTTTTCGACGCATTCTGAGTCCGAACGTGCGGGAATTTCATCCGCTCCGGATGAAGCGGTTTGAGAGGTACCGGAGATAGCTTGTGATGACCCAGCTCCATTATTAGACATGAGAAATTTATTTCGATGAAACGAAGTGACAATAATAACGCAAAAACACTCTGGCGAGACGACGAGAGGAGGTCAGAAAGAGATTAATCGTGTAATATAAAACTACAGGCAACCTACCTGGCGAGATGACGAGAGGAGGTCAGAAAGAGATGAGAGCCCCTTACAATCGTTACCCGCCAGGCGAACCTCAAACTCCGCTATAGGAGAGGAGGAGTTTGAAAGACGATCGGGAGTGTTGCCCGACGAAAAACAGGCCTAAAAAGAATACATGTGGCTGCGCGACCATAGTAGGGCTTAAGCCAGCGCACACGCAGGCCCATGAAGTAGAGGACGAGTCTTATTCAAGACTCGAAGTTCCGCGACAGACACGCAACCGCTTGTCGGCCAATTAGCTTCGTATAACTTATATTAAACCCAAAAAATCTCTGGATGATAACCAAAAGTCATCCACGTGGCTTCTCAGAACTCTATTTTTGGCACAACGTCCACATGGTACCTTCAGTAGAGTACTTCCTACTGTCGTCCTCATTGTCGCCGACGATGAGCCACGCAGCGCCGCGCGTCGTGTCACGCATCACACAGGCGGGTGCATGATGTACCTGCATTTTCCTTGAATGATAGTTATTTATTTACTACTTACCTACAGAGACACCCAAGCAAACATCACGCTTCAGTTTCCTCTCTTCTGCAAAGAATATTGTATGACAATGGCACATCACCATACATTGCAGAGCCTGGCGCAAATGTACATTTGCTGTGGTTGATTAATTACTTATACCAAGCAAGTGCTGGTACGAGTGTCACGCACCTGCCATACCGTGACTGGTGACATGTGACCCGACGCGCAAAGGGTGGGACCCGCCTTGAGCTCGCCATTGATAACGGTGAGCATGGGATGACTTGAGCCAGCAGGTGGACGACTTTTGTACATAACATCCCGATTTGGTAGCCATGTGGACAACTTTTGTGAAATGATTTAGAGTTTTGAGAAGCCACGTGGATGACTTTTGTAAAATCAATTCGAGTTTTAGTTATAACGTCGATTGGGTGACTATCCATAGGCTGAAATAATGCGGAATAAAATAAGATAGAATAAAAGAGACCATTTAAGGAAGTCGTGCCGCGATGCCGCTGTTCATTTGCATCGAATTTGCAAAACATTATTTTTTGACCCCCTTACAAACTCTAAATCTAGAAGGGGGGGGGGGGGCCTTACAGATTATTCCAGATTATAAACGACAGATTAAATCCGTTTTGGGCCACTACACCTAAGCTATCTGCTGACTAATCCATGACTTGAGGTCTGCCTGACACATGTTCAGCATGGTGATGGTCGCCACCTGGTCCAAACATTTTCCAATATACGCAGTCCCATCCCTGAGCTCCCTGGCGAAGTTTTTAGCTGAAATTTTAAGATTGCTATCAGCAGACGACGCTGACACGTACCACTGCGACCGGCCAGGGTACGAGGTGAGCAGTGCCGACACCATTCTCTCCCTATAAGTCTAGAATTGCGAAAACAACTCGTTCCCCAAGCTACCACGACTGTTTCTTTTTCATTAAAGACTTGATTTCATGTGTGTACTAACATATTCCTGCGACCACCGCTGGGCACGACAAAGGTACAGCCGCTTAGGGTTCCGGGTTTCGACACGATCAAGTCGAGCTAGCTCTATTCCAGCAACAAGTGTAGCTGCTAACATCCTCGTGTGTTCTTCGTCGTCAAGAAATGCTGTCTCTTCTCCGCCATTCACCAGATTGTGGTACTGTAGTAGTAGATCGTCCATTGCAGTTTTGACTGAATTATTTTATTCCAGATGCGTTATGGTTGTGTTTTCTGTACAGATTATCTTTTGCAAATATCTTTCAAAGTCCGTTATAATCTATTCCGCATTATTTTGCCTACGGATAGTCACCCATTTATTTACTTTATCGTTTTGATTTTATTTTGTCCAATACGGTCCCTCATAGGGATGCATGACGGTAGGGCTTTCTTGCATCGCTGTGTCACTTTGGATTATAATTTTATTTTATTCACACGGACTATTGCTTACGTTGGCACATCTTTACCAACATATGAACATGACCTGGTAATTTACTCCACCGTCAACTCACTGATCGAGATCTATTGCTGGTATCAGCGTCCATCTTCATCCTCACTCATTATTTTTGTAATTACGAATTACATACAGTACCGTTCGACCTCGTGTGTACCATTGCTGATTTTCTTAAACACAATGCGTTTTCATGCATCACACACAGAATTTTTCACAACAATTATTGTAACACGCGTGAACTTGTGGTCGCGAACAACCTCGCGTTTCTAAATATCTACAGCCTTGAAACTGGAAAGAAGTACTATTGATACACGATATGATGTTACAATCCTCATACACTGTACCAGCCCAAACAAAGGGTAATTACAGGAACAGTCAGTCCTGTTCATCCTCGCTGACTCACCAATTGTGTCGCTTGTTCGCCTTCTTTTTTGATGGACCTGGAGCCTGACACCAACCTTGTCTGTTGTCGTTTTCATGTCCGGATGTTTTGCATTTTTCTATCGCGATTGGTTTTGCATGTTGGTGACCAGTGCGATACTGCTGGGCTAAGTACTTGCCGGTCTTGCTGGCCTTGTCGACTGTCCCGCTTGACGTGCCGTGTTGTATGGTCATTCTCATCTTCGGTACCGGAATCACTATTCACTAGCATGTCGAATGGAGTAAGGTCGGCATGCTCTATTTAACGGCTGGTCTCATGTACGCCTGCAAAGCTGTTTTAGCCATATCTGATTTTTCAAGTATGGCAAAGAACCAGAAATCTGTTGATGACTATAGTAATAGCCAGAGAAGAACTTCTATAAAATAAATCATTTGTCCAGGCGGGTGTTATCATGTGACTACTCTGCAGCGAGGAGGTAGTGAACTTCAGAACAATTTCTTAGTGTCTTGGCAGCTTGCTCTGCGGTAAGGTCTCTCTGCGGCTCCGCCATAACTTCAAAACTATCAATCATATTAGCTTGTGTCAACGAGCCAAAATTTGTGGTAGAACTCACCCCGCCAAAAATTTGCGCACACTAGCACTCCGTAAGAGTGGAGGCTCAAAGTGCACATGCAGATGTGCAATATCGTCTGTATCTTTCACATACATCCCATCATCATCTCGACGTGGGGGAAGTGGTCGTTGATGAACGCCCATCGCATATGCAAACGAGCAAGAGAATATGTTGTCGTAGCGCTTCGTCACGCGCGACATGATGTCTGCAAATGCGTGCTTCTCATCAACTGTGAAATGTACAAGGGATGAAATGTGCCGTTTGTGAGGGAGCACTGTGATGTCGTGTTAAGAGCTAGCATTTGCTACAAGTAACTTGTGACACACCCATGATTTCGAAGGGCCAATACGCCCACCACGGCACAAGCGCAACGAAATGCTCATTTGTAACGACTATGCGTCCTTCGTCTTCTGGAACAGACAGCTCATGGTGCACATACTCGCACAATAGGCACGCATGTCCATCAGGCCCAGTTGGAACGCCAGAGTGTACGTGGGTGGTAGATGCATAGTTATGCAGAGAAGCAAGTTCCTTCGCGGGGAGGGTAGGCACGGTGGAAAGCGACCATACTTGGCTGTGTGGATGCGGGTTGGAACACCCCATCATTGCTCCCTTGTTCTGTTATGAAATGAGGACTTGTGCGATGATCTTGTCAAAGTCGAATACTTCAAATATCTGCACATATTCAATGCCAGGCTCAGTCCCCCTCCTCATGTAAACACGAGTCCATTCATCCACAATATTCTCCACGTCCAACAGAGATAAGGTCGGTAAACTGAGATCATGCCGGGGATGGAAACATACAACATCGCACGCGCCCTGAATTGGCTCGACAGTCAGGAGTGGATGTGCAGCCTGAGATGTGACAGGTCCGGGGGGTGGAAGAACGGCAGCGTAATCATTCTCGAATACCACGGTGGAAGTGTACATTTCGTTCACCTTACCGCCCGCTCGAGTATTCCCAGGGCACAAGTAACATGCGGGATCGTACTGGGGGAAGTTTGACGGCTCGGTGGGCTCAGTCTGACCTAGCCAAGGACGTTTGGTGCGATGAGGTGAGACGAGAATGTGTGTGTTAGTCAATGGATTATCTGTGACCGTATCATGGTCAATCATTGTTTCGTCGAGGTCATCTTAACAAGAGGACTTACAGCGTCTGTGAGGATGCGTAGTTGGATCGAAGGGCTCCATACTGATGTTAAGAAGCGTCGAACTTCGAAGGCAGACTCAAACGACGAGCCGCGATGACTGGTAGCAAAGCTTGTTTATCCAAGAGACTCCATGATGCGTGTGATCTAGATGCATGTTCTAGCCTAAGTGTAACAGGTAATTAACTCAGTTGAAAGTTTATAAACCAACATTCACGAAATACTACTATATTGTGCAGACTACTCCATCATTGTGCTGTCATAAATCAATTCGATACGGCAGTGAACGTTTGAACTCTCGAAGGGGCTCAAGACAACAGTCTCCTCCCTGTTCCTTTTCCAGCATGTGTTACTTGACTGGTAAAGATGGTTATCTTGCTTCAAAGATGTTCCCAGATTGCGCTGATCACGGTCTCCTACACGGATATTTGGTTCTCTGTGACGGATACAATAAATGGCACCTTATAAGCTGCTGAAACCATGGGTATATTGCCATTGATGGCTACAGCCGCGCGCTCATATTTAATGAAACCCCTACCGGCTACCTCGGTAGTGTCGATCGCTGCTCATGCTATGAAAATTGGACCTATAGTCGACGATGGAAGGTGGGTGTCCTTGGCCGAGGAGACTACGCACTTCTACAAAATCAGTAAGAAACTGAGTTGAACGGAACACTTCCTTCCGCTTCCTCAGGCTGCCCTTGATTACCCACAGTTCGGAACATCGATCATCGAGGCCATCTATGGTCATAAAGAAAGGGCGTGCTGGAATAATTTATCGTTGTACTACACATCCTCTAGGTCTGGCGACACCAGTGCACATAAGAGAGATGCGGATTGTGTCACAGCATTGCTATTTATTAGGAACCTGTTGAATACCCATGGTTGTCGGTCGCGAACACTGTGATCGAGTGCATGATAAGATCGACGGAACATGTCCAACACGTGAAGGTCATTTTTGAGGTTAATAGTGCGCCTTGCCATCGAGAATGAAGTGGCCAATAGCAAAATCTCAGAGTAAGCTACAATTTTTATTCATGATTTAGCCGATTTCATGTTCGGCCAATAACTGCAGAGAATCTCAGTTATACAATCGAAAGTCTCGAGACAAGCCGTAGCTCACCATGTTTGGGATCCCATTAGATATGGGGTATATGTGGTTACAATTTTGACAGACCATCGCACCATCAGTAACATTGATCTAGGGAAAATTTAGCACAAACTTGAGGAAGTGATCAAGGT
Source organism: Suillus discolor (assembly GCF_016758755.1). NCBI lineage: Eukaryota > Fungi > Basidiomycota > Agaricomycetes > Boletales > Suillaceae > Suillus > Suillus discolor. Next base: position 13,777 of record NW_024541635.1, read on the forward strand.
ACCTAGTACCTCCATTAAAACATGATGAAGCTTCTGAAGTAGCTCGTCGTCCATCATGTCTGGTTGTTCTGGAGGTAGCGATGTGTCTCCGACCTCAATCGACCATGAGCCACTCGCTCGGATCAGTTATGCAATCGCGCGCACCTGCTTCGCAGCATTTACCAACGCAGTCCATTCCAATCGAGACAGCATATTCCGGATGAAGTCAGGGTTGAATTCTGTTTCTTGTAGTTCAACTTCGACATCCTGAAATATGAGTGGAAAATTATTTGTAGTACATCCTTTGACATGGCATGCGAGTAAATTGTGGGTGATTAACCGAACCATGGTCGCTGTGAAGAACAAGGTAACATATATATACTTATGTAAAATTATTTCAAGATTTTCTAAAGTTTTGATCTCAGTACTTCTCTGTCACGAGCCAGATCAACAGCTTGTACATATACACTTCGATTATTTTCGTCCTTCCATGCGTCCACCCTCGCCATCGATTCCAGAGAAGAAGTTTCTTTATGATGCTCTGAAGCAGTCTCTGCGACTGGACGGTCGCGATATGCTTGATTTTCGAACGCCGACCTTCACTTTTGGCCCTGAACTAGGTTGGGTAGAATGTGCAATGGGCAAAACACGGTAAGCATCCATGAGGATTCGTGCGTGTTGTCAGATACAAGACAGGTGCCAGCGTAATTGCACAATTAGACGCCAAAATGGTCAAACCGCTGCCAGAACGACCCTTTGAAGGCATTATTACAATACATTCTGAAATCTCTCCTATGGCGTCTCCGGACTATGAACCTGGTCGGTAGGTGCGTGCCATCTATCTATATTTTATTTTTGCCATAACCAACAATTCCACCAGGCCTTCAGAAGAAGAGGTCACCCTTACCCGCATGTTGGACAAGGTCCTCCGAAGAAGTGACACTATTGACAAGGAATCTTTGTGCATATTGGCAGGTCAACGAGTAGGTGAAGTCTTTCTCCGATGAGTAATATGACACTGAATGGGTCAACGATGAAAATTTCAGGTCTGGCAATTGCGATTGACAGTTCATGTCCTCACTGATGCCGGTAACATACTCGATTGTTCATGTCTCGCTGGCATCGTAGCTTTTAAGCACTTCAGAAAGCCGGAAGTAGAAGTCATTGGAGGACGAAGTCATCGTTGTACGTATTGAGACGACTTTGCTGCTTATACTGTTGACTTTTCTCCAACAGCACTCGCCATCTGAACGTGCACCCATCTCGCTTGCAATACATCACACCCCTTTCTGTGTGACGTTCGCATTCTTCCCGGATGCATTGACGCGACCCGTGGTGGACCCATCTTTGCTTGAGCAGAGGCTGAGTGCAGGTTTGATGAGCATAGCGATGAATGCTCAGCGCGAGATATGTGTCCTACACAAAGCAGGGGGGGTTCCGACGGCACCAGAGGAAGTCCTACGATTAATTAACGTAACTTCCATTCTGGTCAAAGATCTTGACAAGCGGGTCGAGGCTAGGCTGCTGGAAGACTGGGAGGGTAGGACAGTTGAAGTGAGATAGATAGCTTTTATCAAGGTTGCTTAACTTTTCACAATATTTGGTGCCTTAGCCAAGTATTATGTAATTTTTGGGAAGAAAACTCAAAAAAAAAGATCGTCAACAGGGGCGTGATTCCGTTTTTACTGTCTCCGAAGTTTTGCCTTTCACACATTCTCTAGCTAAGAATCTCCATTCGATTGCTCTGAGTCTCTTAGTCTTCAGTTGCATGTCACGTAAAGTTATCTCAGTAATCCCGAAATCTGTAAAGCTTTCAAGGGTCTCATTCGGACTACGTCATGACCCAGCAGTTCTCGCTCTCGCTGGGCGCGTCCAGCCGCACAGTAGTAGGAGGCGGTTACCAGTAATACCAGGTCGCTATATACGCAGCTACGCATCGCAGCCTCCAGGAGGTGCAGGGGGTGGTGCTGGTGGATTCCCCGCGTTTATGCAGCAGCAGCACCAGAAAGGAGACGCGCTGAAAGAATATGTCAGTCTGTCGTCGTACCATCACCGCGTCTTATCACTCACATACGCCTTAGAGTGTCGATCTTACGGAAATGGCCAGGAATGGGAAGTTAGACCCTACCATTGGGCGTGACGATGGTGAGCGCACGTACACCGCTGTAGTTTTGCCTCCCTTGAAATCGATATCCTTGTAGAAATTCGCAGAACTATACAGAGTGAGCCCTACCTTACAAATTCAAAGGAGTGATGCTAACTTTCCAAGTATTGTCCCGACGTACCAAGTCTAATCCTGTGGTAAGTCAAACCCGTCACATTCAGACGAAGACTAGATAATATTTGTAGTTGATTGGTCCCCCTGGTGTGGGGAAAACCGCCATTTTGGAAGGTCTCGCAAGCAGGATTGTTGCTAAAGAAGTACCGGAAGTACGTTCATCAGCTTCAGCACTCACACGCCGATAACTGCTAATCACAGTATGTTTAGTCTTTGCAGGATAAACGTGTCCTGTCGATTGACTTAGCAGCTATCATGGCTGGTTCCGGGATTCGCGGACAATTCGAGGAGAAATTCAAGGCCCTTATCCGTGATATCGAGGAGGAGGTGAGTTACCATCCAATCCCGTCGGTAGGAGTCTTTCATTTAACTTCATCAAATCATTAGGCAGGAAATGTGATCTGCTTCATTGACGAAGTCCGTGAGTGCACCTACAGTCTTGTCCTCAAGCAAAGTTGAATATCATTTTTAGATTCGCTTTTCAACCTCGGAAAAGCGGAGGGGAGCATTGATGCTGGCCAAATGATTAAACCTGCTTTGGCTCGTGGTCTCCAGCTCGTGGGAGCTACAACGCGTATGTGGAACCTTTATTTCGAGATGAGTACCATAACAAGTCGCACCTAGCGGACGAATATAGGAAAACGATTGGCAAAGACGCAGCTCTTGAACGCCGCTTTCAACCTGTTTCGATAGATGAGCCAACTATTGAAACCACCATATCAATTTTAAGAGGACTTAAATCACGTTATGAGGTACACCACGGCGTTGAAATTGCGGACAGCGCTCTTGTGACAGGTCTGAATTAATCTTTGCACTACGTCTCCAGGGCTTATGCAATTTTTTACTAGCTGCTGTCTACAGCGCGCGCTACATATCAGACAGGTATCTGCCTGACAAGGCAATTGACCTTGTCGATGAAGCTGCTTCAGCCCTACGCCTTGCTCAAGAATCAAAACCAGATGAACTGGAAGCACTCGAGCGCGAGATTATGACTCTTCAGATCGAACTTGAAAGCCTGAAGAACGAAGTCGATGTTTTTTAGCGTCGAGCGCAGGGCCAAGGTTGAGGAGGAGCTGCGCATCAAAATGGAGGAGGCGCAGGAGCTCACTGCTATCTGGCAAAATGGTGCGGTAATTCTTACTGTCATGAGATGCAATAGTTTCTAAATTCATCTCCAGAACGGGCAAGACTAGATCGGATCAAAGATCTCAAAAGCGGCTGGAGGACGCAAAGCACGAACTCGAAGTTGCTCAGCGTCATGGTCAGTATGACAAAGCATCCCAGTTGCGCTTTGGGACAATCCCCGAGCTCGAACGTCAGCTCCCAAAGGACAGTGAGATGAAGGACGACACTGAAGAAAGTCCTCTATCAATGTTGCATGACCGTGTTACAAGCAACGATATCGCTCGCGTCGTTGCGAAGGCCACAGGCATTCCTGTCCAGAATCTTCTGAAAGGTGAAAGAGACAAACTTGTTCATGTTCGTCTCACTACCAGTCTCTACCTGAACTATTAATGACTTTCGATAGATGGAGGACGCCCTCAAAGAACGAGTTGTTGGCCAAAATCATGTTGTCGCCGCGATTAGCGACGCTGTCCGCATCTCACGTGCTGGTTTACAGGCGCCGAATAGACCTGTGGCTTCATTTCTATTCCTTGGTCCTACTGGTGTTGGCAAGGTAAACTGCGTGTCTGGCCTTGTTCGTCACATAATTCTGATTTCATGAACCCTTAGACAGAATTAGCAAAGGCACTAGCTGGGTTTCTTTTCAACGATGAGCAGAGAGGACTGTAAGTCCCCTCCAGAATATCTTTTGACATTATATTCAACTCATGCAAAATTTACTAGTATCAATATCAACATGTCCGA
>NW_024541636.1:0-17840 GCF_016758755.1 Suillus discolor
ATTGCCATCGTCAATCCCGCTTTAAGAGCAAGCAGACATATTGTAAGTGCATACACAACTATGGCTCCCAACATCCATGGAAGTGGCAGTAAGGTCAAATATGGATCGCCTCTTGGACCCGAACCAAGTGGCACCCCGACAAGGACCCCGAAAAAACTTTGTCAACACCGCGCTCAACAGCGCCAACAGGCGCTCTTCCGTTCCGAGCGGATCATTTTCATTTTAGTTCTTATTCCAAATACTACTAACTTTAGATATCATCACCCATGACTGGCCCTCGCAGAAGTGTCAGTGTCGGCGCCAACTCTACGACATCATCCCGCACAACCTCTCCGACATATGGCCTAAACACCCGTAGAACGACTAGGACTAATACCTCCCAGGAAAATATAGAAGCACTGCCAAACAAGGTTAAGGACTCGACAACTGGCAAAGCATTCCTGGAGTCGAAACTACTCTGCCATGTGGGAGAACCGTTTACGTTACCCCACCTAATCTCGGCTCTCTTCCAAGTCACCCAGATGTCCAGCACTACGCCGGTTCACGTCACCTCGGCTATACGTGCTGTAGCATTCATAATGAAAGAGCACGCTGCAAGCGAAATCGCTGAACTGGCCGCAAAACAAATCACTGACAACCTCACAGCCAAATTAGTAGACCACGTGGTAGCGGCAATATCTCCCCAAGTAGCACTCATCCACGACGCCTCACAAACCCTCAATGCCACCATCGAAGACTCGACAAGACTACACACCTCCATCGGCAGAGAAAGAGCTGAAAAAGAAGACAACGTCAAGACGGCAGCAGACCGGATCGAGGAAGCAGCGGATGCACTATACGACTCAGTAGAGACGTATCAGAAAGCTTTACAAATACTAACCCCCTCACTAGACGCTACGCAGGAGAAAATTGACCTACTTCATTCACAGATATCGAAAAACCCACCTGAGACTCAGCAAGCTCCACGTCCCACCTACAGCTCGGTGGTAGCGGCACAACTTCCGCCAATGGTAGACCAAGCCATCAGCAGAGCGGCAATTCAAGCTCGACAAGTCCTGCTGGACCCAAGGCCAGGCGAACAGTTATTCCTGCAGAATACATCCAACCAGGACATCGCCAACAAACTCAAGAATGCCCTCACAGCAGTACGAAACGACTCAACCCCGCCAGGCACTATTCGCTCAGTCTCCACATTACGCAATGGGGGCATCATAGTAGAACTAGAAAACGAAACACTAGCCTCCTGGTTCAATTCCCCCAATGGTAAAGCTGCGATAGAAAGCCAACTAGACACCTCAGTATCGTTCTGCCAACATCTTTACACCCTAATCCTAGAATACTTACCTACCATCACGCAGATCGACAGAGACGGTTTTCTCAGGGACATCGAACAAGAGAACTATCTTCCAGACGCAACTCTCGCCTCAATTCGTTGGATAAAACCCCTGCAGAAACGTTCCGCAGGCCAACGTAAAGCATTTGCGCTCCTACTAGTATCGAACATCCACGTCGCCAACAACATCATTTGGGAGGGATTATGTGTCGAAAGTGAAAGGATTAACGTGCGGAAAGACAAGAAAGAACCACTTCGCTGCGCTAAGTGCCAAAAATTCAATCACATAGCTAAGAACTGCTCCTCCCCCCAGGACGTATGCGGTACATGCGGAGAACAACACCGCACAGCCAACTGCAACGCATACCGAACTAATCGCTGTGTTAATTGTCGCAACCAAAGCCACGCCAGCTGGAGCAGATCTTGCCCCGAATTCGTCAAACGCCGCAAAGAAATAGACGAGAGGTTTCCGGAAAATCGCATGCCTTACTTCCCATCAGAACATGCATGGACCCACGTAGCGCATCCCCCTCGTCCCTCAAAAACGCCTACTCCACCCTCGCCGTCTATACGCCACTCTCAGGAGCCTGTCCCAAGCCAATACTATCAAACCACCATCCCATTCTCTCGCTCAACTCCCCGCGAAAGTTCACCTCAACGCCCCCAAGATAATGAAATCCATAAACTAATTGCCTCCGCCTCCCCTTTCTATCCTCCTACTCGCGACTCTACTGATAGCATCCCCCCTAGCTCCCCACCTCATGCCTGAACACACCAACTGTTACGTCGACTGTAGGTCGGCGTGTGCGAACTAGGATAGGTCTTCTCAGCGACGACTCGAGTGAGTCTACTGAAGCTGAGCGTGGTCTAGCCTTGACGGAACGTCAAGGATTCCTCCGGCGATCTCGGTAAGACGGCGCTCGTCGAGATGCAGGGCTAGCGGATACGTGCTAAGTCGTATGGGGGCGACTTAGAAGTGCGGTCTCACACAAGGAAGCTGGTAGGCTTAGATGAGCAAGTTCTGGGATGAACCTAGTAGATTAAAGTGAAGTTCAATCTACAACAATGTATCTACTCTTATAGGGTTTAGCTATAGGTATTCTAGCTCAGTCTGTAATCTATAGTATATCGGTAATCTAAGATAACTAGACATGAGGGGAGATAGCATACATGAGGCTTAGCCTCTGATCATACATGCAGCGCCAAGTGCAACTGCGCAATCAACATGAGGCGCGTAGAAGCGCTCCGGATCTTCATGAAGCGACATGTGGTATGCATGCGCTGATCTAGGGTGTCCATGAGGCGTACAGCCTCCATGGAACAGGTACAAGGCCGTCTAGGCCAGGGGCGGGGTCATAGCGCCAGGCGGGGTCATAGTGCCATGGGGCGGGGTCATAGCGGTCCAGACCGCTGTCTTTCTAGGCGCGGGCGGCGCACCGCCGCGCGGGGAGTCTAGCAGAGCGGGGGCAGGCGTAGGGAGAGCTGGGGCTCTAGTAGGTGTTACAGATCCCTGTAACACCAACCTCCAGAACGATAGACTACGTATTTGGCAACAAAATCTCAACACGTCAATGGTCGCTCAAGCTTCGCTTCTCAACAACTCAGCTACCGCCAAAGACTGGGACTTAATACTAATCCAAGAACCATATATAAACTTCCTTCATAACACGAACGCCAACCACCGTTGGCACGTCCTATACCCATCTAAACATCGCACTAATCCCCAACAGCGTTCTCGCGCGGTAACGCTTGTAAATACATCAATCAATACTAACACATGGAAACAGATACCCTTTCCCTCATCGGACGTTGTCATCCTTCAACTCTCAAGCCAAAACGGTCTCTGTACCATCTTCAACGTATATAATGATTGTAATAACCAAGACACACTAATGGCTCTGGACTCCTTTCTAGAAACCAACATCGCGACAATCCGACCTACCGAGAACGACAACATGTTATGGATGGGAGATTTTAACCGACACCATCCGTTATGGGAGGAAACACGTAACCATCACCTGTTCAATTACGCTGCGGCCAGCCCACTCATCGACTTAATCGCCAACTACGGCATGGTCCAACTGCTTCCCTGTGGCATACCTACCCTCCAAGCCTCAAACTCTGGCAACTGGACTAGACCAGATAACGTACTGGGCACGGAGCTAATTGTGGAAACAGTGGTATCCTGTGACACGGACCCAGGGCAACGAGGCCCTCGCACGGACCACGTACCCATCCTCCTCACCCTAGAACTGAACACGCCAAGGACCGACGCCGAACCCAGAAGGAATTGGAGGGAAGTTGATTGGGAGAAATTCGACAAACACCTACGAGACTCACTTGAACAATTCCCCCCGGCACCTCTCGCGTCTGAGGAAGAATTTCAGCAAGCAGCACGCAGACTCACCAATGCCATCACGGATGCCATGGATGCCAAGGTCCCCATCTCCAAACCATGTCCACACTCCAAACGTTGGTGGACGAAAGACCTCTCCAAACTTCGCCGTCAAGTGACGGATGCCAGCCGGCTAGCATACCGTCTGCGAGGACTGCTGGATCACGAATGTCACGCGTCGCTCAAGACACTTAAGAACCGATACGCCGAACAGATCGAAACCACCAAACGCCAACACTGGATTGAGTGGCTGGAAAATATAGAAGGTAATGATATATGGACCGCTAACAAATATGTTTCCTCAGAATCCTCCGACGGCGGGAAAACCAGGATCCCTACCCTCACCACACGAAGACCTGACGGCACCCCCCTCGAAGCTTCCACCAACCAGGAAAAGAGCACCGTACTAGCTGAGTCATTCTTTCCGCCACCCCCAGTTGACAATTTGATCCCCCCAGACGTTATCTACCCTGACCCGGTATCTCCACACATCCCGTTCTCCCAACATGAAGTCACTCGCGCCATCAGCAAGTTAAATGGTTACAAGGCACCCGGACCGGACAATATATGTAACATAGTATATAAACGTTGTACTAACACTCTAGCACCATACCTAACACACCTCTTCAACGCGGCCTTCACGTACCGAACGTTCTACGAACTGTGGAAGCGCTTCACCACAGTAGTACTCCGGAAGCCGGGAAAACCCAATTATTCAATCCCCAAAGCGTTTCGCCCTATCGCCTTACTGAATACCTTAGGGAAACTTCTCACCGCAGTAGTAGCTGAGCGTCTAACCTTCACGCTGGAACGTCACCATCTACTCCCGCACACCCATTTCGGCGGCAGACCAGGACGCTCAACAACGGACTCTCTACATCTACTCGAAGAAACGGTCAAAAACACCTGGAGATCGCATAAGGTAGTATCTGCCCTATTCCTAGATATCGAGGGAGCATTTCCCAACGCGGTCACCAGTAGACTAATCCACAATATGCGTATGCGACGCATACCAAGAGAAGTAGTTGAATTCACGGAACGCTTACTAACTCAATGACAGACTCAGTTACGATTTGACGGGTTCACTTCAGACTGGATCCCCATCAACAACGGCATAGGCCAGGGGGACCCTCTTTCTATGATACTCTATATTATCTACAGCTCTGACCTAGTTGAAGTAGCGAAGAAACGAAACGGCCGCGAAACGCTCAAAGAGCTCACTCTGGCATTTGTGGATGATACGGCATTTATTGCTATCGGTAACTCATTCGAAGACACCCATCAAATGTTAGCGGACATGCTTGAACGGCCAGGGGGAGGATACGACTGGTCCCGTACTCACAACTCTAAGTTCGAAACTAATAAATTTGCTTTAATAGATTTTTCGATGAATCGTCAGCGAGCACGTCCCGACCTACACATCCGAGGCATAACCATTCATCCGACTCCCACCCACAGATTCCTTGGGGTAATCATAGACCAAGAGTTACGTTGGAACGCACAGGTCGACCATGCGGTAGCCAAGGGGACAACCTACGTATTTCAGCTACGCAGGCTATCCTCAACAGCCAAAAGCCTCCCCCTACGACTCATGCGCCAACTCTACATGGCAGTCGCCATACCCAAGATGCTCTACGCGGCGGACCTATGGTTCACACCAACGTATCGCGATGGCACGGATCAACTGCAACGCGGATCAATCAAGGTAGCAAGAAAACTCTCTCGCGTTCAACGTATTGCGGCAATCGCAATAACCGGAGCTTTACGGACTACAGCCACTGATGTATTAGAAGCACATGCTAACTTACTCCCTATATCCCTTCTCCTACAGAACATATGCCACAGAGCAATCGTACGTATAGCCACTCACCCCAACTCCCATCCTCTGTATATCCCAATCCATCGAGCAGCCAAACGTTACGTGCAATCGCACCACTCATCGCTTCACCGCCTCACACGCCAATTCCGCATTGACCCGCAAGAAATTGAGACCCTAATCCCCGATCGCAAATCCCCAACCTCCTCCAACAAACACAAGGTACGGATCACCTCCTCCAAAACTCAAGCAATAGAAGACCACGCAGCAAACAACGACGGTATCCAAGTATACACGGACGGGTCAGGACACGACGATAAGATAGGTGCAGCAGCCATTTTGTTCAGAGCTGGCCGTCGCCCACGCAAACTTTTATTTCATCTAGGTACCAAAGACGAACATACTGTGTTCGAAGCAGAAGCAGTTGGACTAACACTTGCAGCGGAACTCATAGCTACCGAAGAAAACATCTCCTTCCCCATCTCAATCTTCGTGGACAACCAGGCGGTAATCCAATCCGGTGAGAACCTCTACTCGAAACCAGGCTCATATTTGATCGACCGCTTCTGTAACAGAATGAACCGCCTAGCGAAGACACACGAAGATTTCGACATCACCCTCCATTGGATACCCGGCCATGCGGACATTCATGGCAACGAGGAAGTAGACAAATGCGCAAAGAAGGCCGCAGAAGGACACCGCAATAACAGCCCACAGGAATCCCTCCCGGAATATCTAAGATACGGCACACTCCCGCTCAGCGTATCGGCACTTAAGGAAGCCCATCACAAAGCCACTCACGCCCGCTGGGTGAGACTCTGGAGCAAATCGCCCAGATATGAACGCATCAACCGTATCAACACCAAAATCCTGCAACGCGCTTTCATTAAGTTAATGACGACCTTCCCCAAACGACTCACCGGCCTGTACATAGTGTTACGCACACAACACATCCCCCTCCATAAGTACCTGCATCGCATAGGAAAGGAACGCTCACCTCACTGCCCTCACTGCCCGGGAACCGACGAAACAGTCCCCCATCTCCTCCTAGACTGCCCCCAATATCGCCATGAACGTCACGCAATGATCACAGCCCTAGGCCGCGAAGCCACCTCTGTCGCGTTTCTCCTCTCAGACCCAGCTGCAACGTCGCACCTAGTGCGCTACATCAACACCACCGGAAGATTCAAAAATACGATAGGTGTGATCCCGTTACCTCACGAGCCAACAGCCTGATACAGCACATATTTGTAGATCCAACCTGTAAACACTAATGCGCCTCTCACCATCATGTACTAACACCATGTACAACACCCTCAACTCACTCACCCACTCGCCTACACGGAATCAAGCATCCACAGCAGCACAAGACATACGGACCCAGAATAGTCAGATCAGCCCAAAGACTATCCAAAATCCCTATACAAATGCCCACCTGACTCCTGTACTAGATCGCCTCGAGCGACCGAGTACGTGTTTAGATTATGTCACGATAGTACATCAGCACGAAGAGCACCTATAAATCCCCCCACCAGAGTGGCGCGTCTAAAACGGCCGGCGGGAACGGCGGACTGGCAGGGGTACGCCCTATGTCAGGGCATTCGCGCACTCAGGGACGCAAATAGGGACACCGGGGGTCCCTTAGATTAGAAAGTAGTGTCCTACATAGAGTACAACTCTGCAAAGGACATAAATTGGATTCAAAAAAAAAAAAAAAAAAAAAAAAAAAAGGTCAAATATGTATGCAATTGAGACTCACCAAACAGCGGAATTTGAATCAACAATCAGAAAGTTGACCAATGGCGCACAAACGCCAGCCATTGCGAGCCAGAAGTTATGATATGTAGCATTGCTTGCAAGGATACAAGTACCGCTGCTAACGACTGAGACAAAAGCTAGTTACTACGCGTCCACATTTGACGGGGCAGCAAGAAAGACACGCCAATTGCAAGGAGTCCCAGCATCATCATAAAATAATACACCGCCCACGCATAATAGGGGTCCCTCACAGAAAATGAAAACATCGACATTGCCGATGCAGGTCCAATGATGCGTACACACGCAGCGACCGTATGAGCAAGGCCATTAGTGGCGCCCAATGATGCACGATTTGGAGATGCAGCTGCTATATACATCGCTGCGCAAGCTATCATAGACTAATCAGTGATGATCGCGAGACACATGACATAAAAACGAACCGTAACACATATTTAACGCGATGGACATCGTGAGCTGAAGGCCAACAGCAAACCAGACTGCGGTACCAATCCCATACGTCAGACTCAACATGTTGATGATCGGGAATGCGATGATGGTCGGTACGCTGGACGCGACTCCGCAGGTATATACCACCTTCGTGCCAAATCGGTCATGCAGCCGAGCAAAGAAAAATACTTGGAATAAACCATTGGCAATACCGAATACTGCAAGGATATTGCCAATTCGTGGAGGGTCGAGGCCAAGTCCACCCATGTTTACTGGCGTAGAGTAAAACACGGGTATTAGGGAACGCAGAGCGATGTCGATAAGAGCCAGAGTTGCGTAATTCAACGTCGCAATAAGAACACGTGGAGTCATTAATGCACGCAGAGGCAGGGGCTTAGAATCATCGGAAGAACCTTGAACCGTATGAGAATTTGATGTATCCGGCTGTGGTAGCTTGGTATGTACGAACGTCCGACATTTGTTCCGGATCAGACTCCATAAGGACGTCGTCGTTGGCACAGTCTAAACATAGATGAGATAGATCAACGAAATGAGTGGACCAACTATTTTACCTCCTGTAGAAGCATATAGGTGACCAACCACGTGACTGCGGTAAATAATGCTGGACCAGCGCAAGCCAAGAAATAAGGATATGTCTTCAGAAATGTCGACTGCCCAAACAGTCTGGGAAAACGATCCGCCGGATGGGACAAAGACCCGCCAATGAGAGGTCTAACCGATCATTCAACGTAAGAACAGGATACACAAAACAACGTGTGGGACTTACCCGAGCGTATTCCCGGTCATCCATGGAATAGGAAGAAACCCGTACGCCTTAGCCACGTTGCTTGAATCTGTAACATCTATCATCATACTCTTGATGACACCACCGTTGCCATTCAGCGCTCCGCACAATACACGACTAAAAAAAACACATTAAAACCATTATATTTCAATTAAAGTATGATGCGCGAACCTCAGTATCAAGCCCCCGAAGGTCTTCGAAAGTCCAAATAGGAACATGGAGACCGATATACCAAATAGACCGGTCAAGATGACTGGCTTTCGACCAACATGATCAGAAAGTCGGTTCCATTGAAGAGTTGTAAGGGCTTGAGCTACGTAGAACACGGAGTACTTGGAGACGAATCAGAAAACAACTATTTATGGCGAATATGGGGGGCACTCACCATGATACCAACGAAATATCCTACCCTCGATTCATCGCCATGGGTCACTCCAAGGTCTCTGATCAGCTGAGAGATGAAACAGGCTCATCAGGAACTCGTAAAACATATGAGCTCGGGCTGAGTTTACCTGAGGTGCAAACGGAGCAATTGCCTGAGCAGTTACAGGTTCAACGAGCTGCAAGAAAAGTATAATGGACAATTGGCGCCAGGGTAGTGGAGTTTTGATTTTGGGCTGCTCCTCGGGCTGCAATAGAGGTGTCTCTTCATCCACTTGAGACATGGCTGCCAGTGAAGGAGTCCATTCGAGCTCTTTGGATTAATATTGTTGCTCGCTAACCAGAACGTATGTAATAGAACAGGTCAAGAACAGGTACTGACCCCTCGTGCCCATTAATTCCCCCGCGGCCTTACATAATTCCATGGATGCAAGCTCCTCATGGTGCTCCTATTGTGGATCATCCAGGTCCCTGCTGGTGCAGGGCAAATCACCGATTGACAAAAAACGCAAATATCAGAAGAATGTAGGTTCGGGCCCGGATCGCTAAGCCAACCCTTACGGCACACAGCGCCAATTTAAACCATCCCGCACTAATACTGAACGTTGTGTACTAGTATCTGAGTATCTGATGATCACCATGATACTAGGATCGATACACTCTGGGAAGGTTTAGGACTCCCGCACGCGCACGAGGGGATTAACACGTTTAGCGATCCTGGCTTGATATGACACTATTTAGCTGCGACTTGACACACTTAAGCGCTTAACATCTCAAAGACGTAGTAAAGACAGGTTACGAATAAAAGAGGAGTCCAGGAGCTCAGCCATTCGTAAAACAAATGTGTTGATACATATATCGGATAATAACATGGCTGAAAACGGATAACATGCAGGTCGTTCTCGGTTACACTACTAGCGATTTTTCCACGCACTAGGATCACGAGGAAGCAATAGAGAAGTACCTATAGCGAGAAATGCAATTACCATTAGGAAGTAGTACACCAGCCACGCATCATGACCTTCCTGCATCGAATAAGAGAAAACCGAAGTCGCAGATGCTGGGGCAATCATCCTTGCTCCTGCGGCAACCATCTGGGTAATTCCATTGGTTGCCCCAAGCGAGGCGCGATTGGGAGCAGCTGCTCTGATGAACAATGCCAAGCAAGCTGTATGTTCTTCTCAGTTAAGTACCATGCACGAAGTACTGCGTTGACATACGATTGCACATCATCAAGCTAGTCATAAGCACATGTTGTGCGGCAACACACAACCACACCGCCAAACTCATTCCCTGGACTCGGGCTAGAGCATTGATCACTGGGAATAAAATGATGGTAGGTATGCCAGAGCTGACACCAGTGGTATGAATAGTTCCTGCACCAAAGCAATCATGTAGACGAGCGTAGAAAAGTAGCTGGAATGCACCATGGGCGATACCTGATACCGACAGTATAGCACCGATGAGGGGAGGATCAAGGGAAAGACCACCGAGTTCGATGGGTGTCGCATAGAACAGAGGAAGGATCGAGTTAAACGCCATATAAAGTACAGCCATGGTGACATAGCTTGCTGTTACAGTCAGGACTCTTGGTGTTAGCGAGGCACGCAATGGAAGTGGTTTTAATGAAACTTCGTCAGAGTTTACTTCCGCAGAACTGGGTAAAGCATTGCTCGATGGCACGGGAAAATTTGGATCAGACTGTCGCGAGAACCATCCTTTGATCAGCCTCAGAAGTGGTGCTCTTGTTGAAACGCTCTTATTATCGAACTTAGTGTGTTATAGACATGGTCATTAAAAGCATCACTCTCACCTCTCTGAATCTGGAATATGTGACTAGCCAAGCCGCCGAGGCAAACATAGCTGGAACAACGCATGGTAAGAGGTATGGGTAGGTTTTCAGAAGTTCCGATCGCCCAAAGATTTCAGGGAACCTATCTGCGGGTCGCGAGAGGGATCCTCCGATGAGTGGTCTAGGATTGCCCTTGTCAATCCCGCTTCAAGGGCAAGTAGACATATTGTAAGTACCTACCCAACTATGGCCCCTAACATCCATGGGAACGGCATATAGCCGAATGCCTTCGGCAAGTTGGTTGCGTCAGTAATGTCCATCACCATGCTTTTGACGATGCCATTGCTCCCATTGAATGCCCCGCAGAAAATACGACTAATTAGAATATCAGCAATCAACTGTTATGGTCGTTGTTTGACACGCTAACCTGACCACCAGACCAACAAATGTTTTCGACAGCCCGAACGAGAACATCGAAACTGCTATCGCGAACAGAGCAGTCAATATCAAAGGCTTCCGCCCAATGTGATCAGACAGTTGACTCCAATAGAGGATAGTCAGTGCTTGAGCTGTGTAATATGATGATTGCTCGGATTGATATAAGGAAGGAACGCAGGATAATGAAGGATTATGACATGCTCACCAGGATGCCAACATAGTGTCCGACCTGAGATTCGTTTCCGTTCGTCACACCAATGTCTCTTATCAGCTTGACAAAATGTGGTCAGAGGTAAGTCCAGGGAGTGCGAATGTACTCACTTGCGGGGTAAATGGCGCAAGGGTCTGAAAAACAAGCGAGTCTGGAAACTGCAAGAACAATATAATCCAGAATTGATCCCAGGGCAAAGGTGTTTTGACTATCGGCTGTTGCAGAAGAGGAGTCTCTTCATCATCCTGACGCATGATTATGGTGGTACGAGAAGAGGACAGCCCTATCATACTCTTCAATCATAATGCATAATGAGCTAGCTGTTGACTCGGATGCGGGTTCATTGATAAGCAATCTAGTTACCTGTTTCGGAAAACTGATTATTTATCCGCTCTTATGCATGTGGAAAATCAGCCGATAAACTAGTGCAAGTAGCAACCCAATGGCATCACGGACGCATCACAATTGCTATTCCAGATATCCAGCCGGTAGGGTTGAGGACAGTGAGTTTGAGGGACTCTTGCCAGTGGCCATTAAGTGTGCGGGGTATTAAGTATCTTCTAATCCTGCGTGGCCTGAACGTTTGATCTACATTCGCCTATTTCTGGAGGGAGTAGACGCGCCAGACCACACTGTGATTGTATCGCTGGAGAAACTTGATGCTAATGGATTTGTCTGGATTGTGTGTGGTCTGCAAGTAATAGCCTGCCCTGTATTTGAATTTCACCATGCCCTTGAACTTCGCCGTGGCTGCTTTTGATCTTCTTTTCGTAAACGGGTATGCATCGCAAGTTGCTACCTCACTTTCATTCACAACGCACCAGATGTAATACTGCAAGGAGTCAAGGACGCAAAATTATATTTGTTTGGCTACCGCGCGATACCACCTATTACTGAACATGGCCGAAAACAGACAACATGCAGATCACTAGTGACGATAAGTACTATTGGTGATCTTCCCATAGACTAGGATCATGAGGAAGCAAGAGAGAAGTGCCTACAGCGAGAAATGCAAATGCCATCAAGTAGTAATATATCGACCATGCGTTGTGACCTCCCTGCATCGAATAAGAGAAAACCGAAGCTGCAGATGCTGGGGCAACGATCTTTGCTCCTGCCACAACCAGCTGGACAATTCCATTAGTTGCTCCAAGCGATGCGCGATTGGGAGCAGCGGCTCTGATAAACAATGCTAAGCAGGCTACGACTTTTCAGCAAGGTAGGATGTCGGAAGTGGTTGGTTGACATACGATAGCACATGATCAAGCTAGTTACCAGCGAAAGTTGAACGCCAACAGACAGCCATACCGCCAAACCCAGGCCATAAACTCGAGCAAGCGCATTGGTCACCGGGAATAAGATGATGATAGGTATGCCAGAGACAACGCCAGTAACATGGATGGCTCTTGCGCCGAAGCGATTGTGTAGCCGCGAGTAGAAAAGTAGTTGGAATATACCGTGGGCAACACCTGATACCGCAAGTATAGCACCAATTTTGGGAGGATCAAGGGAAAGACCACCGAGTTCAATCGGCGTCGAGTAGAAAACAGGTAGGACCGAACTGAATCCCATGTAAAGCAGAGTCATGGTGACATAACTTGCTGTCACAGTCAGGACCTTTGGAGTTAGCAAGGCGTACAGTGGCAACGGTTTTGATGGTACTCCTTCAGAGTCTGCTACTTCACAAACAGCTAGAGCATTTCTCGATGGCGGACAAGGCTTTGCATATGACGGTCGCAAGAGCCTTCCTTTGGTCAGCTTCCAAAGTGGTGTCGTTGTTGAAACGCTCTCGTTACCGCACTTAGTGTGATCCAGACATAGTCTTCAAAAAATCTCCCTCACCTCTTTGAAACAAAAATACGCGACTAGCCAAGCTACCAGGGCGAATATAGCTGGAACAGCACATGGCAAGAGGTATGGGTAGATTTGAAGGAGTTTTGATCGCCCAAAAATCTCAGGGAATCTGTCCACGGGCCTGGAGAGCGATCCACCAACGAGGGGTCTAAACTGTTGTGAATCTCGTTTCAATAGTAAGAGGTATTTTATAAACCTACCCAACTAATGTCCCCAACATCCATGGGAGCGGCATATAGCTAAATGCCTTCGGCAAGTTAGTTGTGTCAGTGATGTCCATCACCATGCTTTTGATGACCCCATTGCTTCCATTGAATGCACCGCAGAAAGCACGGCTGAAAAGTAAATGAGTGCTTGACGGTTTAGCGGTTATTAAACACCCGAACCTGACTACCAGACCGACAAATTTTTTCGATAGCCCGAACGAGAACATTGAAATCGACATCGCGAATTGAGCGGTCAGTATTACAGGCTTCCGTCCAATGTGATCAGACAGTTGGCTCCAAGGGAGGATAGTCAGTGCTTGAGCCGTGTAATATGATGATTGCTCGGGACGATATAAGGAACGAACGCATGACAAAAAGGATTGTGACGTGCTCACCAGGATGCCAACATAGTGTCCAACTTGAGATTCGTCTCCGTTCGTCACACCAATGTCTCTAATCAGCTTGATAAAATTGCAATTGTAGTTAGATTCAAGTCCACGCAGAAGGGATATACTCACTTGCGGGGTAAATGGGGCAAGGGTCTGAACAACAAGCGAATCGGAAAGCTGCAAGAATAATATGATCCAGAATTGATCCCATGGCAGAGGTGAAGTTCGGGCTATCAGCTGATCTGGCTGTTGGAGAAGAGGAGTCTCTTCATCATCTTGACGCGGTATCATGGTGGCACCTGAGAAAAATGGACGATTGGGCGCAGCCTATTAAACTCATGCAAATGAGTCGGCAATTGAGTGGCTCCTTGGCTCGGATTAGTCGAAGGGTAAATCGTCCATAGGAACATGCTTTTGGAAGTGAAAGCCAACTTGAACGTAAAGGAAGGAACATACTACCATTATGATTCAGAAGCACGGGCAGGTCTGCATTAGGTTAGGCTGGTATGTACCCGAGCTGCGGCCAATGTAAACGTTCAGCACACGAGGCATAACAATACAAAGCAGTGATTTGTAGAGCATCTTCTCTGTTATGAAACACGGTAGCAAAAGCGGAAGTCACGAAAGCCGCAGGGTCATGATGCTAGCTGGCCTTGTAGTTCCTCTATTATGCATGTCAGTGTCGTAATCGCCTGGACTTGAGAATTTTCGTGCAATCCGCATATGCATCTCTACGTGGCAAAGAATGTGTTGTCCGGATTCTCGATTATTGGGGATATCTCAGTCCATAATTCGCTTGGGAGAGGCGTTGGGGATATGAGTCAGGATTGATTAGTATGGCGTGGGAGGAACATGATGAATTACATTCACTGCATCTTTCCTTGAAAGCGCTTGTTCCCAGGAAAGAAGATATCTTCAGTGTGAATGGCGAACAAGGGATGGTCTCTACCTGACTAAAGTGTTTTTTCAAACCCGGAAGATGCACTGACATGGCTGTAGACAGATAACACGCGATCACGCGGTAGTTTTGCCAATCAGTCTGGTAAGATCAGTTGCGCCTGGTCCACGGCAGAACTCACGCGAAGTGGAGCGCAGTGTGAACATTACCTCGGTGCAATCCATGCAATCATGGCATAACCCTGTGTAATCTTTCGGTTGACACATTTGAAACACTCCGCAAAATTGGTGCAAACCTTCAACGTCTCGATGTGACACATAGTAGTACAGTACCGTAAAGCCACGGAGGCTTAGAAGTCCACGCGCCATGCCACCGTGATGATATTGCTGCTGAATTTGCAGCTCTCGAAAAGGTAAAGCGCTAAGAGGACTAAAAGAGTCCAGAGCTTAAATGCTCGAGGTTAAATCGGGTCGAGCAACGACAGGCCCGGACTATTCTAGATGAGGTTAAGGTGGTCGATTACAATGGTATGGATGATGAATGGGACGAGGCAACATCAATGCTATCCATTGGAATGTCATACTTACATGTAGTCTACGTAGCCTAGAATTTTACCAGTTCCACCCCCTACACTAGATGTTACACGGTCATTCGCGATAATGTTATTGGGAATCTTCCCATACACTAGGATCACGGGGAAGTAACAGAGAAGTACCTACTGCGAGAAATGCAATTGTGATCAAAAAGTAATATATCAACCACGCATCATGCCCTGCCTCCATTGAGTAAGAGAAGACCGAAGCTGCAGACGCCGGACCGATGATTCTTGCTACCGCGACAACCACCTGGGCGATTCCATTGGTTGCTCCGAGCGAGGCGCTATTGGGAGCTGCTGCTCTGATGAATAACGTTATGCAGGCTATGAGATTCTTAGTTTAGCGGAACGCAGGAAGTGCTGGATTGACATACGGTAGCACATGATCAGGCTAGTTGTCAGCGCAAGCTGGATGGCAACACACAGCCACACAGCCATACCTATCCCATGGACTCGAGCCAGAGCATTGATCACTGGAAATAAAATGACGGTGGGTATGCCGGAGCTAACGCCGGTCATATGGATAGCTCCTGCGCCGAAGCGATCATGTAAACGAGCGTAGAAAAGTAGCTGAAATACGCCATGTGCGGCACCTTGTGCTGCGAGCAACGTGCCGATGCGAGGAGGGTCAAGGGAAAGACCACCAAGTTCAATTGGTGTCGCATAGAAAATAGGTAGGACCGAACTGAGCGACATTTGAAGCAAGCCTGTCATGGCATAACTTGCCGTCACGCTCAACACTTTCGGGGTTAGTAAAGCACGCAGCGGAAGCGGCTTTGATTGAGATTCTCCAGCATTCGCTTCCCCAGGATCAACTATAGCATTGCTCGACGGCTGGCAAGACTTCGAATATGATTGTCCGAAGAATCCTTTAATTAGCTCCCAAAGCGGTGTCCTGGTGGAAACGCTCTTGTGACCACACTTAGTCTGATCCAGAGATCGGTTTTCAACATCGCGCTCACCTCTTTAAGACGGATATACGTGACTAGCCAAGCTATTGATGTAAAAAATGCCGAAATAGAGCACGGCAGGAGATATGGGTAGGTTTTCAGGAGTTCTGATCGTCCAAAGATGTCAGAAAATCTATCTGCCGGTCGGGAGAGCGATCCCCCAATAAGTGGTCTAATAGATTCTGTGAAACTCAGCACGAGAGAAAATGTACTGTATGCCTACCCAACTGTGCTTGCGATCATCCACGGAATTGGTATATAATTGAATGCCAAAGGCATATTGGTTACGTCAGTGATGTCCATCAGCATGCTCTTGATGACGCTGTTGCTCGCATCAAATGCTCCGCACACAACACGACTGGTCGAGAATATTAGTAATCGACGATCACAACTACGATTTGATATTGAACTGAACACGCTGACCTGACTACCAGACCGAAGAAGGTCTTCGACAGCCCAAATGAAAACATCGATATGGAAATTGCTGATAGGGCTGTCAGAATTACAGGCTTCCGCCCGATGTGGTCAGACAGTTGGCTCCAATGAAAGATGGTCAGGGTATGGGCTGCATAGTATGATGATTGCTCGAGAGAATATCAGGAACGAATGAAGGGGCAAAAAACGATGAAGACATGCTACCAGGATGCCGACATAGTGACCGACCTGGGATTCATCTCCGTGAGTGACTCCAATGTCTCTAATGAGCTTGATAAAATTCCCGTCGTGATCAGATAACACTTGAAGTTCAAGCAAGGGAATATACTCACTTGGGGAACAAAGGGGGCAAGGATTGTAAGAAGAAACAGGATCTGGCATCTCCAAGAACAGTAAAATCCAAATTGATCCCAGGGAAGAGGTGTCTTGGCCGTTGGCGCTCAGGCAGTTTGCAGAAGAGACATTTTCCTCGTCATCCTGCTGCGCAATCATGGTGATACGAGGATGGAGGGGGAAACGACTCGGACCGGAAAGATGCAGCTCGCTATACTACGTGAATTCGTCCCAATAAGGTGGTCGCTGACCGGCTTGTTGGCTAGCTGGTCGATAAGGCCTACAACGGCAGTCGACAAGAACCTGCATCTTCTGATCAGTTGGCTCGGAATGATTAAAAGATCGCACGCGGCACCTCCTATTATGCGTAGAACCCGGGTATAGCCGTCTGTGGCCAGGAGTACCATGATAGGTACTTACCCGCACTGTCGCCTAGAGGGTTTCAAGCTTATCATTGGCTGGCTAACCCTTACGTGCGGTTTGAAATTTGAAGGTCTGCACCTACACGAGGTGAGATTAAATAGTGGATTCATAATAAGAACTGTTAGGCCCGAATAATTAAACGATTGGAGCGACGCATGAGAAAGACCCTGCATGTGCATGTTTGGTGCTACATTACGTAATTACGACACCGCCACCGACCCGCCAGTTCCTGCATACTCATTTTGCAACGCGCCTATGTTACAAGAGTCAAGACCTGCAACAGTATTTGTTCCAGGGGCTAACCCACTTCTCTGGGCAGTGGGTCACTCGTGCACTTGTGTCTGACCGTGACACTAATTCTCCCTCACTAGTACGGTCCGC